>NC_043972.1:41147977-41445477 GCF_902148855.1 Sphaeramia orbicularis | reverse complement strand
TAAGAAATTTCAGTTTTTTCAGGTTATTCACAAGTTTTTTGTTTGGATAGTTGATAAGTATTTTCATAATTTTATGGGTTTTTTGCACTAAAACAGAGATAAAAATTTGGAGTTGTCGTTATTTATAGGTTATTATACTATTATTTTACTGGTCCGGCCCACTTGAGATCAAATCAGGCTGAATGTGGCCCCTGAACAAAAATGAGTTTGAGACCCCTAGTCTAGATCTATGGACCTTTTAGTGGAACTGACATATACAGTAATCTAAACAAAAGTAGTCATCTGGACCCTTAGAGATGCACAACGTACTCACACAATGCAACTGGGCACTGTGTGGTGAGCTGACTACAGCTAAACCTATATTTGTTCTGATTAACTGTGCAAGTATGAATAAATGAAAAACACAGTCATGGTTTGCTGGACTATTATGGGACTTTGTTAAGTGGCTCTCTCGCTTTAAAGGTATGATATGTGACAATAAGTTGTTTACCAATGACATGTGGTTGGGAAACCACCATTGCACCACCACAGCAACAATGTGGGACAAACATAAGTGAGTTGTGGGACAAAAATAATCCGAGTTGGTGGAAATAAACATCGCTGTGTCGGCCTCCATTTGTAATTCCTTTAAGACATACAGTATTAAACCTTTAACTTCTGTCAAAAATCTGCAGTTGTAGTCGGGAGTTTTTTGTCATGGGTGGTTGCAATGGACAAAGAAAAAAATGAAAGTATTTATTAGATTTGAGCTCATATATTTCATATACAGAATCTGTGTATTTGGAGTTGTTGTTGGATACAAAGATTTAATGGGTTTGCAATAATAATCATTTATACTACTAGTTTCATTGCCATTGCTAAGAAACTGTCATGAATACAGCAGACCTAGTAACAAAAGCAAACCACAATAACACGCCAACTGTATCAGTGTAGTATGGCCTTAATAAAGAATATAAAAATGGATTTTTCATGGTCATGTATATTCTATGTACCACTACTACTACCAGATGCATATATGCATGTGAGTTTGTGTGTAGACATATTGTCAGACCACAAAGAACATTTTTTAACTCAATTCCCTTTTCCCTTTTTTCCCCAATATGCATCTTGTCAAGAACTGAACTCAGTCAGTTACACAGTCCCACCCTGCGATTCAGCACCAAATGCATCCTGTATTTTCGCTTACACTGAGTACACATTTGGGTATGTTTGTCATAGGGTAGAAAGAGGGGTTTTGTGTCCGCCAAACCGCACTACTGGCCCATCGATAGGAATTTAGAAGCTTAAATGGTCCAACATTTTACTTACTCTTGTTACGTCCCTCTGTGATTTGCAGAATTTTTCCATATTTCTTTTCTTTCACAGAATTTCATACAGTTAGTTAAATTCATTTTATCTGTTATTGCATTGCAGAGAAAATGATAACTGCAATAGAAAATCTGATTATAAATTGTATTTATTGCGTTTATGTAAAAATGTACATTATGAAGATGTGGAAAAAATGCACAATTACATATAAAAAGATCTATGAAGCATGAAATGTAAATGTATTTAATGTATATGGACATTAGGTAATGGGATCCTTTTAGATTTAAAGGTTTATCAAGGGATTTATGAGGATCAACTGCAGAAATGGACATTAATACAGTAGAGCCTCGCAATTAATGTTTAATTCATTCCATAACTGATCTCGTTTTAACATTTATTCATTTTACAAACCAATTTTCCATATTGAAATTAACGGAAATATAATTAATCCTTTCCAGCTCCCAAAAACCACCCAAGACTCCTATTTTAAGGATTTTTAACACAGAAAAGTACAATTAGAAAGAAAGTAATAATTTTAAAAACATAATAAAAAAAGAATGCAAAAGAAATAAACTGGTTTGATTAAGTAATTTATTTTAAAGATGAGATGATCTGTGCACAAGGAAGACGGTGGAGCAGGGAGGAGGATTATTGTTTGGAAAAAGAATCTCCTTCCATTTAAACAGGTAGAACAATTTCTGCCGTTTTCTCTCTCACCTCTGCTCATTCACATAGTGAATGGGGGCTGTTCCTCTTCGGGTCAAGCATGTCCGAGCTCAATGCTGTCCAGTATGAAGCTCACCCGTACTGCGGGTTTTCACTCGTATTTCAAGACAAAAATCCTCATGAGGACTGGCTTGTAAAGCAAATTACTTGTACAATGCACTGGGAGGTTCTACTGTATACATTTCATTTTTAATAGTGTGTAATCACCTGAAAATAAGAATGAGTCATTTATCCATTCATCCACAGAGGGAGTGGGTCGCTGTCCGCTACGTCGCACTTCAATTTTTCTACAGTGGCCCAGAACAGACTTCTTCTTTTCCTATTTCCCATTTAATGAGAGATTGCATCCAGTGCACCTTATCATCATCTTCTACTCTGTTTTTGCATAGACTGGACTTAATATCGTCTTAACCAAAAAGTGCAGAACAGATAAATCAAATACTCGGTCTATTGAGACCACTTCATGTTGTCAGTGGCCCCTCATGGCAATCTGCCTCTTCACCACTAGGTGCCACTAAAGTTTACACACTGAACCTTTAAAGCTGCGTATGATGTTCATCACTAATTTTTCATCAAATCTGTAAAAGCCCAGCGATAGCCTAAGAATCATGAATCCATTAGCCTTTCCGTGATTCCGCACCTGAATCACTCCCCTCGCGGTGAAGAACTTTGAAGGGTACTCCACCACAAACAGTCCATTTGTTTTCATAGCAAAACAAAACCATCGCTTGGGTTTTTTCAGGATTCCAAGCAGCCGCAGTAGCAAGAAGTGTCAGAACTCCTTGACATATGAAATGGTAGACTCAAATGTACACTCTGAAAACTGAAGATTAACAAAAGTATTTTAACATTGAAAAAGTGATTAACAAAAAGCGCTCTCAATGAGGACATAAAAAACTACTAACAAATCTCTTTGATAAACAAACAACTCTTACAGAAAAACTTGAAGCAAAAAACAGACAAACATGGGAAAAACCTGGTTGGCTGCTTGACGTGAACACAGTGACGGATTCAAATGAACTGGCACAAAACAAAGGGAGACAGGACTATTTATACATGAGGTAGGGGAACACAGGTGACAAAAATCAGGGGCGGGGCTAACAATCACACTGGAAGGAAAACACACAAAAGGAGGAAGTCAGGGTATGAAATGAGAGGGAAGAGATGTGTACAAAATAAAACAGGAAGTGCCAGGACCAAATGTGAACAACTCTAACTTATCATAAAGTGACTAATCAAACAAAGACAAAACACTGAAAACCAAAGACGAGACATGAAACACTAACATTAACATGATTAACATATCTGACGGGACATGACAAGAAGCAATTGAAGCCGTTTCCATGTTTGTTGCCGCCACAGCCATACTGCAGCTGCATGGAATCCTGAAAAAACCCGAGTGATGGTTTCGTTTAGGTTTTGTTTTGCTATGTAAACAAATAACCTGTTTGTGGTAAAGTACTCTTCAAAGTTCTTTACCATGAAGGGAGTGATTCAGGTGCGGAATCATGGACAGACTAACAGATTAATGATACTTTGGCTATCACTCCACTCGGGTTTTACAGATTTGATGAAAAATTGGTGACGAACGTCATACGCAGCTTTAAGTGGAATATGAGAGTGCAGTTTATTTTCTGGTTCCCTCTATGGCCCAGGTCCAAAGTGTTTTATATACTGTAGTGTTCAAGCAGTTCTGTGAAGACCCAGCAAGATGTTGAACCTTTAGAGATCAGTTATCTCACATGGCAGCCCAGTCTACTTAAATTGTGCCAGAAAAAAAAGCCTTAGATCAGTGAAGCCAAGGTTTCCATGCTGAGTTCTCACATTTGTCTTGAAAGTGTAGCCTCCTCTCACCAATCACTCATCTTCATATATTTAAATGTGACATTGAATGCTTAGAAAAACCATGTTGGAAGCAAAGGAGGTTCTTCAATCAAAGAGCTTGTGTTCTCACGAAGATCAGGATGGGAATGAGAGGCACAGTGCCTCTATGCCTTTTCCCAGAGCCTCTCATCCCTCTGAGTGTACTGCCAAGAGAAGTTCCAGGTGGTCTCCAGGCTGTCTTTGATCCTCATCAAGCAGGGTCCTTTGGACAGATCAGTCAGTGTAATCACTTGTGTTTCAGAGTGCTCGGGGGAAACAGTAGTGCTCCATTTCCCTTTCATGGCATGACCTCAGTGGTGGTAACCATAGCCTTGAGGTGACACAGACCTCTGTCCAAATAAGCGTCTCTGTTGTCCCTATCTAATTGAAAGGGCACTAGATAAATGATTGCGACAAGCTGCCTTGGTGAGCCACAGAAAAACAAGCAGAGAGAGGAGAGAGGGGTGGTGGTGCCCAGCTCCGGTGAACACTATTTCGATTGAAGTGGAGCAAATTGTTGGCAAGAAGCACCATGGCGCACAGCCCACCCCAAACTTGCCGTGCAACACTTATTTTTAGCTGACCCTTCAAGTTTACATCATGGTCGAACCACAGTCCAGTTACTTACACTCAGAGTATAACAGAGGTCCAAACCCTGTGTTCACAAACCCCCTGTGTTGGCAAGGTCAAACTGGTGCTGCAGACCAGATGCATAGACGGGGTGAAAGGGGGGTCTGAACTCCGTGACAGCTCATCTTTGGACTTGGAGCAAGTGGAGTGTGTTTGTCTTGGATGAGTTGGAGACAGATCTACTGCCAGCATCTCTGAACAAGTGCTCCGGCAGCAACAAAATAGATTTGGTAAATTGAGATTGCGGTTGGGGGGAAGCATTCTTACATTTCAGTTAAGATTAGTATTATGTTGCAGGAAAACTTTCGACATGCATATTTTTCTTATCAGAAGTAATCATTTTATTGTTCTGTTAAACACCACTGAATAACTTGCATTCTTGCCTTTCTTTGTCTATTTTATTTGACATTTCAAGCCCCCTAGAAAAAGACAAGGTTGTTTTAGGCACTGGGAAGAAAGACAGGCTTCAGTGTGTCCTTTTTTGCCTCTTTAAGAGTGTGGGAGAGCTCTGCGTTGATGCTCTGGTACCATGGAAACTGTTAAGACACAAACCTGTCTCTGTTAGGCCCGTCATGCACTGTGGTTTACCGTTACAGAGGCCCATAACTTTGTTCCATTAAAATCCCTTCAAATCGTGGTTATTTAGGCCTTTTAGTCTTATTTCCCCGTAATTGCTTCCACATGCTTAACAAATGATACCAATCTTATCAGGCAAAATGTTAACCAAAAATGAAACAGTTTCAGGTAACCAAACAACTTCTTGTAAAACCAATGAAATTTTCCATAAATTTCGGTTATTTACTAGCACTCAGTGTTCTAAATGAGAAATTGCCAGAGCACGTTTTTATTTCCTAAGATTAGAGGCAGTAAAGCGTTGCATGTTAAAATGATTGAATAGTGAGGATATAGCGTGCGTCAAGTGGGGGAAGTGATTATCCATATTTGAACTAAGAGGGAAAAAGTGAAAAACTGTGAGCATTTTAACGATCAGGACCTCAGTGATGTCAGAAAAGGGTCATTAGTTGCTGTGACTTCAGACTAACTGTGTATTTTGACACAAACCGAGCGGCGGATGTACAAAACTAACATTACCGTGTAGGCAAAGTTCAGCGAGTGTATATCCTGCAGTGAACATATAAACATTTTTTTCATCTTATTATGGCTTATCTGAACCGAAAACGGTGGTTTACATGCCAAAGATTAGCGCTCATAAACATCATTCATTAGCGGGCCCTGAAAAACACCTCCCAGGAATCCTTGCCAACAGATTATGCTCATGATTAATGTGGTGTGAAAATTGTGGCCAGGACAACCCTAGAACTAAATAAAAGAAAGAATTGGGTTTGGAAAAAAAATAAACAAAGAGGATAGTATGTATTAGTGAAACATATCCACTTGAAAAACAACTTATTTCATGCCTTCATCTCCAGCTGCGTCTTTGCAACATTGGCTTTTCATTTGTTTTATGATTCATAGGTCTACCATCTCTATATTCCCACTTTTTCCTCAATGAATTCTCAAATCTGTCTATTCTCCTTTTGAAACAGGCAATTGTATTTCTATAAATGAGGTGTGGGTGATATCTGTAGACAGGATGTCCTGGCTAGAGTGCTTTGCTCTTTTCAGTACTTAAAAATGAAGAGCATGTTGTCATGGACACAGGAGTTGTGTTTTACTGGAAAGATTTTAATTTTACATGAATTAGATGCATGAAAAAAGTGTTAAAGTCGGCTACGTAGAGTCTTTTAGATGGAAGCTCTGTGGCACTTCGGGACCAACTCCAGATCTAAGCCAATAACAGGGTCAAAGTCACTGACAGGAGAATCAACCTAGCATACATGTTTAACCCACTGAGACCCAAACAGCCACCGGAGACACAAACCAACTACAGATATAAACTGTTTAATCCATGTTGATCAATTAATTTTATCAATACATGTAAATAATTGGTGTAAAATACAGTTTGTCATTTTTTCATGGTCATCAGATATGACCCATTTGGACGTTCAGAGGCTCCGTAGTGAACATGGAAACACTGTCATCTTCTACAACATTGATTCACCAGTAAAACCTATGGAGTTGGATCAGTGACAGTGGATGGAAGCACTTGTTTTTACATTCAGTTAGCAATATCTTTGCTGAAAAAATTACTTCCTCTTAATTTTTCTCTGTTTTGATATAATAACCTCCGCTTGTTTCCTATGCTTTCATCGGGGTTTGTTTGTTTGTTTGTTTGTCTGTTAGCAAGATAGCTCAAAAAGTTATGGAAGGATTTGGATGAAATTTTCAGGAAATGTTGATACTGGCACAAGGAACAAATGATTACATTTTGGTGGTGATCGAGGCAGGTACTGATCTGCCTTGGGTGATGTCTGCGCTCTCCGAGTGCTTTTCTAGTTAACTTTGAATTTCCTCTGAGTTTTCATGAACATCCACATGATCTGTGAATTAAATATAGGAAAGTACATTGTTTACATCAAAAATGCAAAATACAGAGAATAATAAATATATATAAAATGGTGATAAATCAGTTAAAAAAGTTAGAAATAGGCAAAAATTCATTTGGGAACTACCACAAAAGTAGCACTGGGTCTTTATGGGTTAATGTGTAAGAATTAGGGAAGTCTTTTCCACACTTAGGTTAGGTTGGTTGCAGATTGGCAGAGTTTAATACTGTGTTGTACTATATTCATTTTCCTAATTACTGTTTCTTTTGCCCTTATTCACATTTACCTTATATCAACACTTTCTCTACCTCTTATTGTAATTCTTAAAGTTATTCCAAATTTTCCATGTTTTTTAAGCACCAGTTGAAGTACTAATAAAACTGACTGGTTGGAAATTTACCAGTGTTTTGACAGAGGAAAATAGGTCAGTCATTTTTTCATAAGTGTACATTAGGATTTGGATTAAATTTATTTTTGTTTTTGGCTTTCTGTTGGCGGTTACATGTTAGATGCTTGCTAACAACCTTTGTCGATATTAGACGTGAGTGCTGAGATTTTGCTTTGCCAGCCATGATTGACATTTCAACAATGCTTCCCTGACTTGTGGGTTTGTCTGTGATTTATTCAACATGTTTTGATTTTGAAAGAGTCAGTAAAAATGTCAATATTTTGGCAAGTTTGGGTCCTGAGGAGATGCCAAAGTTCTCCTTTGGATCTCCAGTTGAAAAAGTTTAGAGGAATCTTTTTGCAGACGTAGAATATTATCTTCAGAATTATTATTTTTCATTTATGTATTTGTTTCTTTTTTTGTCTTTATTTAACCCATAAAGACCCAGTGTGTTTGTGGCAGTTCCCAAATGAATTTTTCTCTATATTTAAGCTTTCTTAAGTGATTTATCACCACTGATTATAATATTACCCTCCTTATTTTGCATTTTTTCAGTGTAAATCATGTATTTTTCTATATTTAATTTATTGATCATGATGATGTTCATTAAAGCTCAAATTAAAGTTGAGAGTTATTATAACAGAAACAAAGAAAACTGACATAAAAGTGACCTTTTCAGTAAAATATATCATTAACTGAACATAAACCCAGTGTCTCCATCCACTGTTACTGATTCAACTCTATGGATTTTGAATCAATGTTGTAGAAGATGACGGTGTTTCCACATTCACTACAGAACCTCTGAACATCCAAATGGGTCATATCTGATGACCATGACAAGATGACAAACTGCATTTCACATAAATTATTTAAATGTGTTGATAGGATTAGTGTATCAACATAGATTAAACAGTTTCGATCAGTTGGGTCTTTATGGGTTAACCTGGTTTGTCCCATTGAAATGAGGTTTCTCTTTTTCAAGGGAGACCTGGCCAAGATGGCAGCAATAACCACATTATTACAGTTTTACAATAATAGAAGCATTTGCAAACATAGAAGAAAAAAAAAATACAATCAGTCAAAACATTTACAGACCAACAGTTATAATTCCAGAGTTTTAAAATTAGTCAAAGGAATCAGTGTTTGTAGATGGAGCTCAGATTGAAGCTTGTTCCAGGCATCAGGATCTGAAAACCTAAAAAACTGTTTTCATTATTCACCTGAAATTAAAAATTGCTGTATGTATTATGTATTATGTATTTTTATATAGTCCAGAGACAAAAATTTGCTCTAGCTTTTTGTGTTTTTAGTGATCATTGTAGTTTCTCCAATCAGTTGGAAGGATGCTGTGAGGTAATGGGTATTCAGTTGGTTACAATCTGCAACCTCACTGCTATAGATGGTATTCACTGACCTCACACATCCAGGGCACTAGGTCAGTCTCCACTATGTTGAGGGGCAAACAAATGCATAGCTGACTGTGTTTTCCTTTGTATGTTCAACTGTGACCCATGGCTGCTCTACTGCACTGAACATCAGTGGTTAACACCTGTGCCATTCACAGGACCAGGTCTTTTTGGACCCTGGACGTTTGGAGCATGAGACAGTTCGCACCCAGCCTGGATGTTTCGAACCCTAGAATAAAGATGTTTCAGACCAGAGTTAGCGCATCGTTATACATGTAAATCACGAAATACGTAAATGTGTACAACAGAGAGATCGTTTGTCATTGTCAGTCTTAGGAGGATTTCATGTGTCACTCTTTAGATCAGGGGTCTCAAACATGCAGCCCAGGGGCAAAAACCATCCCACCAAAGGTCCAATCTGGCCCGAGGGATGAATTTGCAAAGTGCAAAAACTACACTGAAGATATTAACAATCAAAGGTGTGAATCTCATTTTATTTCAGGTTCCACATACAGACCAATATGATCTAAAGTAAAATGATAGCATGATAACCTATAAATAGTGACAACTCAGTTTTTCTAGGTTCAACTGGACTAGTTGTGCTCTTCTGAAGCACAACTAGTCCAGCTGAACCTCGAAGAACCACCAAAAAGAACAATGTGCTGAGCAAATGAGAAACTGAGTGAGAAGTTGTTCTTATTTTAGTTACAAACTCCAAATTTTTAACAATATTATGCTTGTTACAAAATGTTTGTGTAACATTGTGTATAATGCACATGTATAAATGATAAGTTGAGGCATAATATTTTTAAAACTGCACTTATTTTTCTTAAAAATGTAATTTTTTTCAGGTTATTCACATGTTTTTTTTTAAAGTACAGTTTGTAAATCTAAATATAGTCATAACTGAATGTTTTTCATTGCACTAAAACAAAGAGAAAAACTTGTCATTATTTATAGGTTATGATGCTATTACTTTTCTGGTCCAGCCCACTTGAGATTCAATTGGGCTGAATGTGGCCCCTGGAAGAAATGAGTTTGACACCCCTGCTTTAGATCATTTGTATATTTCAAAATAAAATGTAAGTGTTTTGTCTGAACCAATAATGACTCTTTTTTTTTTTTTTTTTACTTTAAATTATTGTTAAGGCAATATCTTCTTCTAAACTAATTAATGTAAACATCCTCTCATTAATAATTATAGATGTGCATGTTAGGTTTCTAACCAATTCTTTATTCATAGACAAGATAAACAGGAACTTTGAGCCAGCCAGACACAAGGATTTATAATGATCATTTTGTACAAGGTAATGTATTTATTTAATCCCTCTGAAATAATATTGTACAATCTCTGTGTATAATGCTCCTTGTAGGGTTAAGGTACGTATGTGGTCAGATATAGATCAACAGATAAGCAGCAAGTGCTGTTTGAATCCTAAATATGGTGACTGGGGCAGGGTTCGAGGGGTGGTGACGTCAAGTGAATACCATCTATATGTCACTGAACTGAAAGTCAGGGGC
This sequence comes from Sphaeramia orbicularis, assembly GCF_902148855.1. NCBI lineage: Eukaryota > Metazoa > Chordata > Actinopteri > Kurtiformes > Apogonidae > Sphaeramia > Sphaeramia orbicularis. Next base: position 41,435,188 of record NC_043972.1, on the reverse strand, counting down.
AGTTTTCTAAGTGCTTGAACATCCATTCATCACTACAGTATGTACAGTTGTGGAAAATTTTTTTAGACCACCCTTGTTTTCTTCAATTTCTTGTTCATTTTAATGCCTGGTACAACTAAAGGTACATTTGTTTGGACAAATATAATGATAACAACAAAAATAGCTCACAAGAGTTTAATTTCAGAGCTGATATCTATCCATTTTCCATGTTTTCTTGATAATAGCCAAAATCATTTAAGTTCTCACATCAATATCTATGGCATTGCACTGCCAAAAACAGTGCTTTTAGGCATTCCATGTTTTCTTTTCTGTCTGTTTAAGTCACATGATACACACAGGAGTTAATACTTGATTGCATAACCATTGTTTTTGAAGACTTTTGATGGTCTAAAATTTTTTTCCGCGACTGTAAGTCATGCAAAGGACATGGTCTACTCTGTATTGATTGAGTCATGCAGTATGCAAAAAAAACCCCAAAACATTCCACCTTAAAAGTCACCATTATTCACCGTGTACACTTTGCTTTTTTCTGGCTCAAACAAAACTTGCAAATACTCACAGATTTATGCTTGTGGTAAAAGGGAAGGTAAATTGTAATTATGCTTATGATTAATCAAGTATGGTATTTATTATAGTGTTGTTTCTGACCTTCCTGTGTTTGGTATTTCTGACATCCTTGTTTAGGCCTATATAAACTCAACTCTATGATATTGCAGAAGACTTAATTAATTATCTTTTTTTTTTTTGTAGTTATTCTCATAACTGCATTATTGTATTATCTCAATTCCCAAATATTATAATCACCTCTGTCCTTTTTACCAGTTTTCCCAGAGTCTGTGTCATTCCCAGAGCCAGTCGTTTGTTGATGTTAACAGAGTCCATTTCTAAGATAACAGTACCTTGTATAACACAATGTCTTCAGGAGTGAGTTTAAGGCTTTTCATGGAAAAAAGACGCAGCCAGAGTCCTCTACACTGAAATCAGTCTGGTGGCTGTTACTTATATTAGTGACACAAACAGTCTGTGGCTTAGAAATGGAGTCTGCTAGTACCGACAAATGGTTCCTATCACAATACAAAGTCAAACACAAACCTCATACAAGCAAACAAGTATGTCTGAATTCTTCATGGAGGTTTTTTTAACCCATAAAGATCCAGGGTTACTTTTCTGGCAGTTCCCAAATTAATTTTTCTCTCTATTTAATCTTTCATAAGTGATTTACCACCATTTATTATCATATTATCCTCTGTATTTTGCATTTTTCACTGTAAATCATGTATTTTACTGTATTTAATTTCCTAAATTAACCCATTAAGACTCAAACAGCCACCGACGACCAAAACCATCCACTGATCTAAAATGTTTAATAACTTCTGATCCACTAATTCTATCAATCCATGTCAATAATTGGTGTAAAATACACTTTGTCATCTTCTCATGGTCATCAGATATGACCCATTTGGATGTACAGAGGCTCCGTAGTTACCATGGAAACATCGTCATCTTCTACAGCCTTGATTCACCAGTAAAACCCATGGAGTTGGATCAATGACAGTGAATGGAGACATTGGGTTTATATTCAGGTAATGGGAGATTTTGCAGAAAAAGTCACTTTTTCTTCAGTTTTCTCTGTTTCTGATATAATAATCCTTAACTTTAATCTAAGCTTTAATGAACATCTACATGATAAATAAATTAAATATAGGAAAATACCTGATGTTCACTGAAAAAAACAAAAAATGCAGAGGATTATGTCATAATAAATTGTGATAAATCACTTAAGAGGGGTTAAATTCATGAAAATTTACAGCTAATTCAAAGGTTATTATATCAGATTTTTTTTTTTTTTGCTTAATTCAAGCCAATAGAACAAGTGAAAATTTCTTGGTAAGATTTCTTGAAATGAGATTTTCAAGATCTGTCGTCTAAAAATCAGTTCTTATATCTCACTGAAAGTTACCCTTTAGGTGATTATGTCTTATTTTAAGTGTGATGAGATATTTTGACTAGAAATGAGAAAAATACACTTGGTAAGATTTACATTTTTGCAGTGAGTGAATTTACAAGAGTGACCTTCAGGTTTCATATAATTTGTCACTTTTTGTTTAGTTAGACCAGGCGGTGGCTGTGCTTCCTCATGTAGCCTGTGTCCCAATTTTGACTCAACGCAGAGACTGAGTTAGTGAGCCAGCCTGAAAGATTATCCACAAATGCACACGTTCACATGTGCAGTTATGGGGAGCATCAATTTCACTGCCACTGAGTTGTGAAGCAGCACTTGTCACACTAACCCCATTTCAATTATTCTCATCTCTCTGTGTTAGAGAAAAAAACCTTAAGTGTTCTTACTTTCTGAAATCCTCTGCATCTGGTATTTCTCACAAAATGGAGGGCAGAGATGGGGTGTGTGTGTGTGTGTGTGTGTGTGTGTGTGTGAGTGTGTGTGTGGGGTAAAAGTTACCAGTAAAGGTTTATAATTCCTGCCAGAACAAATTACAATCCTGGCAAATGAGAGGAAGTAATAGGCTAATTGTTTTGTTTATCATAAAACTGTTTTAGGCACTGTGGATTTACAGCCTGATCTTCCAAATCAGCCAGATTTTCACAGTTTTACATCTTTAAAAAAAAAAAAGAATCCCCTTTAAAACACTGTTTATAGTTTTTCGTCTTTTTTCCCCATTTCTTATTTCTTATGAGATGTTTTGTAAAAGTTGCAGTGCGTAATAGGATTAAAGGAACAGGAATTCAACACTTGTGTTTGCAATCAAAATCACTCAACACTTTGTTCGTACGGGTGACAGGTCTGTGGATTTGTCGAAGTTAAAATATCTCTCTTCTTGATGCTTTCTTTTTTTCATGGGGGTAGGATTAAGTATTAATCACTTTGAAAACTGGACGTCTCATCAGTTACTTCATTTTGGAGTGAAGCTCCGTAGCTAAATACATAAAATCTGTGAGACACATGCTGGGACTGAAGTATTAATCTGTGCAATGTACTGTCCTTATTGGACACAGGTGTGGTGCTAACTGCTAATGCTCTCTGCTCATAATGCCACATATGATGGTCACAAACTGGCAGTCTGGAGTCATAAACAGTGTGGTATCTGCTAAAGAGGTGGACAATATGACTTCAGTGGTCAGGTGTCTGTATAGTATGATTTTAAACAAGCTCTGTAACTGCTGCTTATAATTCCACATATAAAACACCAAAGAGTTGAGGCAAAAGGGAAATTTTCACATCATCTGTCAAATGTTCTCACTCCAACACCTTGATGGGAGGCCAAAGAACATTGTGCTCCTCTGTCCTCAGCCTTTTCCCTGTTATGTGGGTTTGTAAAATCTGTGCGTAACAGAGTTATGTGTTGTAATATGTAAAAGGTCTTAAATCGTCGGTCTATTGTACTAGCTTGAATTTGATTTCCGTTTCTTTTATGCATGAGAAAAGAAGCTATTAGCTGACTGTTTATGCACTGCAATTACATTTTATAATGTTACAATTAGTATATTTAGGCCAGATTTTTGTCTTCACAGCAGCATATGTACTCTGTTGTGAGTTTTCTAAGTTAAAAACTACTTATAAGCCCAGCCTAAGCCCAGTATCTGTTCCCCCACCGCTGAGGCCATCATTCATACATTGTGGTCTCTCTGTCATGGATGAAATGGATGTTCAGTGCTTGTCCAGTTGAATTCTTGCATGCAAATTTTGATTAATGCTTATCCAATCAATTTGTTTTCTTAGTAGTTCCAGTGCCTTGTCTAACTACATGCTTTCATGTGAATCGAGGTCACGGAAAGTTCAGCCAACCTGTTGGTTCAGCAGCTGTAAAATGCACAACCACTGAATACAGAGGTGAAGACAGACAAAATATACCCTACATTCAATGTGATGACAGAATGACTGAGCCTATACACTATAAACTATGTTTAGTGCTTCTTCTTCTAATTGAAGAGGTTAACTGGTGTTTCCTTCGTTACTGGGGAAACTACATTTCCTGAAGGTCACACATGCAAAATTATCCTCATTTTCAGGCTTTTGCTTTGAAGATGTTTAAAGGCTACAGAGATTTTATGTACAAAACAGTAGCAAATGGGTTATTCTAATTCTGGATTTTAATTCACTTTATGCAAAGGTGATAATATATGACTAAAGGCTTTTATATGATATATGAAAGACCAAAAAGTGACACAACAGCATGACCGCAGGAATGACTATTGATGAAAAGAAACTAATGAATAACACAAACACTGAGCTACCAGACAGAAAGGCTGCGGCCTCACAATGAAAATGATTACAGTTGCACAGAGGTTAGGTCTGTTTGGTTGTAGGTTTCAATGGGATCTTAATCTCAGTCCACACTACGCCCAATAAGGACACTGAGATGTAGACCCTGGATTCCACTCCAACTTGGTATGGAATTAAAAAAAAAAAAAGATAATTCCACAATGTTTGTTTCTTTTCGGACTCCATAAATGTGCTTTGCAAGAAGAACATTTATACAGTTAATTTACATTTTTAAAATGTGACATTTGATTGAACCTAAACAACTTCTTGTTTCATCCATTTGGATTTTCTTCTGCTTGGATTTCAGCAAAAAACCTTTTTAGATTTAAAAAATCATTTATTGCAGTGTATTGCTGATCCAGTCAGTTCCAATTTCATCTGTATGAAATTGAACAGAGAACATTCCTCGGTCTCCCTGCTGTATAAACTGAGAACTGGATGGCGCCTCTCCAGACCCGAGTCTCTACCAGTGTGTACTTGCCTACCTTGGCATTGCACCACAAACACAGAAAATATTTAATATGCCAAGTCTTGTGACTCCTAAAGTTAGTCTATATTATATGAACTTATTATGCACTCCAAATTACAGACAGCAGCTGCATGGCATCCTAATTAGAACATTTGTTGCGCCCTCTTCTGGAATAAAAATACATAGCAACGGGTGCAAAATTTAAGCTGAATCCCCTTAATACGTACGTTATACTCAGTTGCATTAGAGCACTTATTCATTTATCACCCAATTAAAGTAAAAAAAAAATATTTGGGGGTATTAGAAGAAGGCATACTACTGCTTAATAAAACATTTATTTCTGAAACAGCTTGATGACAACAACTTTTGTAGCTTTAAACACGGTTTTGTGAATGAATTGTTGCTATAATATTTTTTCCACTCTACAGTTATCTGATGAGAGTATTATTATTCAAAAGACTATACCATTTAATTAAAAAGTTTATAATGTAAAAGGACATGGAAGAAATGCAGTATAAGCAAGATGTCTTCAGAAGATATTATTCTATATTATATCATGTTCAAACTGCAGAACTATCATATTACAAAACACAAGTAGCCTAATACATAATACAATAATGCAAACCATATATAGCTGATACAATTAAAAAAAAAAAAAAAAAAACTAGAAAAAGAAGATGTTACACAGTCATTGTCAGAAGCAATGAAGACTTTAAAGAATGACTTAAAATTTCACATATTTCTAGAGTTTTGACTGCTTTACTATCCCCCAGTACATGTTTCAATGTAGTGTACTATTTCTCCTTTGGTTTTATTTACTTTGAGAATGTAATATGTTCCTTATAAAATAAAGAAGTTCAGAATTAATGTCCTATAAGAATAATTGTTATAATAATTGTCAGTTTCCAAATAACTTGGCTGATTGAGCAAGACAACATGTTAATGAAATTTTCCAAAATCTATGAATCATTGTATACATAAAGGCATTCATACATGACGTAGTTTAACCCTTTCATGCATGAATTTTGAGAACCTGAGTCGAGATTTTTTTCCTGAGTGTTTTTATTCGTCTTTAGGCATTAAAACAAATGCAGTTGATTTTTTTTTTTTTTTTTTTTTTTTTTTTTTTATGAACCTGGTTTTCATGGAGTTACAAACACGTCTGCTCAGCTGGACACCATGCATTTAATTTTTGAAGCAAAGAAACATGGATTTAAAACCCATCATCAGAAAGTGATATACTGTGTGAAAACTATTCGTTCATTCACATTCATTTTTTTGTTTATTTCGAGCATTTACAGAATAAATGCAAATTCAAAATTCCAGAATCATTCATCTACACTCAAAAAGGAGTGGGAAGAAGAAAAACTATGAAACAAAAACATTCTTCATGCAGCTAATCTGATGTTTTCTCACATTTTAACACACTCTAATACTAGTTATTTCTAACTTCATGGAGATAATATGCAAAAAAATTATTTTTTTTTTTTTATTAAGAAAAGTGTTAATTACAGTCTAATAATAATTAGCAATTGATTTAAAATGTATTTCTTCAGATCAGGTTTATCAAGAACAGCAAGGTTACAGAAATGGTATGAATTGCAGTGGATGGGATGATGCATACGTGTCCACTGTGTTGGCTGATATAATGATAATAATAATAAGTTGCATTTATAAAGCACTTTTCATTCAGCAGAATCTCAAAGTGCTACAGAGAGAATATATGGAACTAAAACAACAAAATCTATGAATATGCAAGAGAACAGCTGTAGAATAACTGTCCACTGGAGTGACCACTATGCATGAAGGGGTTAAAGTTTCCTTATGGCAAAACCTGCACCTTCCATCAGTACTGTCTCTGAATATTGAGAAGGACCAGGTATACTGGATAAATCTTGGCAGAAGCAGTTGAGGACCCCATAAATAAAAGCAAATTTTCAACTTCTGTGTCACCCACAAACTCAGTTTTTAATTGACATGTAAAACAGTACATTTTCTAGCAGTATGTTGTTCACCATGGATGTAAAATGACCCTTGGTCTCTTGTCAAACTCGCGCTGTTCGAAAGCTTCATCTGATTGGTTGTTGGAGTTGTCGCTCCTGTGATGACGTTGTTCCTGCGCTGTAACAACACGTGTACGGGCTACGGTCTGGAGCAGATGGGAATAACAGCCACGAAACTTCAGTTTTCCGAAACTTTGGAGTAGTTTATTATTTTTTTTAGTCTGCGTAAGGTTTTGCCGACCAAGTGGTAAACATGGTGAAGCCAAGGTTCAAGGGGAAAAGCTCGATAAACCCCTCATCGTCCAGCACCAACCCGGGTGAGCTAGCTAGAGCATTAGCATCACCGTTTGTTTACAGCTAATGCTAACTCTCGATAGTCAGGTCATAGTCCTTTAAAGGGCGCTATTTTATGGCGATTTTTGTTTCAGTGCTGTGCTTGACTTACCTGTTTTGTATGGTGTATTAAAACAAAACACAATAGCATGGTTCATCATCAGTAAACTACTTATATTAACTTCTTATCATCATCATCATGTTTCAGGCCTTTAAATACTTTGTAGTAGTCAGCTGTCATGGACCTACATGTGTCCAGTAGAGATACTCATGTAGAGGATTTGTTGTACTGATAATCAGTTAAAGTCTTAACCAGATATTAAATGCATTTTTTTTTTAGATCGAGCCAAAGGTGCAGCTGGGAGCAACATGAGGGACCGAGCCACTATCAAACGTCTGAATATGTACAGACAGAAGCAGAGATGGTAAGATTCAAAGCGTTTATTGTCATGTGTAAAGAAAGTAAAGAAACAGGTTTCCCTGTACAATGAAAATCTTATTTTGCCGTCCACACTGAATGCTACAAGAATTTAAGACAAGTATAAAAGTATATGTATAAAAATTGAAAAAGAATCATTTAACTAGGAAATTATATCAACCAAAACAAAGTGGCATTTTAAACAAATGGCATGCAAGAGAAAAAGAGCATAAAAAAATATAAACTACTATTATTAAGAGAAAAATGTATATTTACATATGTGTGCACCATTTGGGTAACTGTGCAAACCGTCAGAGGTAAATGGCATACAGCATGTGCAAAACTGCCTGAGATAAATGAGATGTTAATGTGCAAAATTGTCAGAGATAAACAGTATGACTAGTCAGAGATATCAGTATGATATATGATAAACAGTATGTACATATCAGGAGCATAAAGTGTCAGAGATAATCAGTATGATGTAAATATACAGGGTGGGGAAGCAAAATTTACAATGAACATTTAGTTGTTTTTTCTCAGCAGGCACTATGTCAATTGTTTTGAAACCAATCATATATTGATGTCATAATCATACCTAACACTATTATCCATACCTTTTCGGAAACTTTTGCCCATATGAGTAATCAAGAAAGCAAACGTCAAAGAGTGTGTGATTTGCTGAATGCACTCGTCACACCAAAGGAGATTTCAAAAATAGTTGGAGTGTCCATAAAGACTGTTTATAATGTAAAGAAGAGAATGACTATGAGCAAAACTATTACGAGTAAGTCTGGAAGTGGAGGAAGCAACAAAAAACATACCAAAGCTTTTATTAAAGTTCTCAAATCCAAAATCCTAAAGGATCCAACCAAATCCATGAGAAAAATGGCAATTGAACTTGAGGTAGACAACAAGACCATTAGAGTAAATTGCAGTAAAATATGAAAATATGATTTGAAGATTTAAAGTCTCATGACTTTCAATAAACTAATTGGTCATACACTGTCTTTCAATCCCTGCCTCAAAATATTGTAAATTTTGCTTCCCCACCCTGTATGCATACAATGTGTACACAGGTCATATTGGTAAGTTATGGTTGGAATAGTGGTGAGTGTGTGTGTTGTGTTTTAATTGTATATCAGGTTAGAACTCTTCATATGTTACTCATCTGTTGCAGTAATAGCCGGGGGAAAGTCATCAAACCTTTGCAGTATCAGTCTACAGTGGCTCCAGGGACTGTGGCCAGAGTGGAGCCCAACATTAAATGGTTTGGTGAGTGTTCTAAGTTTTTATTTATTTTGTCATAGTTGTCTACAACAGTGGTAATGAATGTCCTTCATGTTGGAGTTAATAAAACATAAAAAATAGGCATATCCAACTTTCTGATACTTGTGATCATTATTCCCGGGTAATGAGGCAAGGCATGCACTGGTTATTTTAGCAAAACCAAACTCCACAGACATGATTCTTTGAGCTGTGACTGATATGTTATCAGATATTTACTTGGTCATTGTGTTAAATTTGAGATAACTATGTACTCCTTTGAGCAGTCATACTCACCCAAATGCATTGCTTGTTTAATGCACTAAAGCCAGTTGGTAGATTTGACACATGATGATTAAACTATTAATCAAGGGGATTTTAGGAGGGGTTTCTTGAGCTGTTATTTTTTCAAACAAATTCAGCAAGTCTGGCCTAGATGTGCGGTCTTAGCTGTCAACCATTGTTAGAGTCAAATTTCGCTGACACCTATTGTTAGTAAAATATCCAAATGGTGCAGATTTATAGCTCTGGATGTGTCCACGCATCTTTAAGGTCTGCCCAAATTCCACTGAAAACACAAGATCTCAGGAACGGCACAGTGGAATGTCTTAAAATTTGGCACCAACATTCACTTGGAAATGAGGCTGAGCTGATTGGATTTCGGGTCCAAAAGGTCATGGGCCGTGTAACCTCACAAAACACATTTTTGACCACAATTCAAGAATATTTTGCCATGAAATTTCTTTTTTTTTTTTTACCATAACAGTGGATCCCTCTGATTGGCCTTGAAGTGCCTGTGACTTGAAGGTTTGAATACACATCTTTATACATAGTGGAGTGTTGTGGTTAGAACTTTTAATGAATGAAAGGACCACTTCTAGTACCACTCAGTTCAGGACTGTGACAAGTTCACACAGGAATATTATATTGGCCCCATTTGAAGACAGAAAAACATGTGGACAGTCAAACAAAAGCATCAGATCTGAAGAACAAATGTGAACATTAAGTGAATAAATTGTTGATTGGCATTAAAACTAACTCAGACTTCCATATTTCCTTTGGAATGTTTTGTTTTGCAGCAAACACTCGTGTAATCAAGCAGTCATCACTCCAGAAGTTTCAAGAGGAGATGGGAGCTGTACAGAAGGATCCATATCGTGTAGTGATGAGACAGAGCAAACTCCCCATGTCCCTCCTGCATGATAGAGTTAAAGCCCATGTAAGTACACTGCATGTAAAGCTCAGTGCTCTGTTTTGTCCAGTGTTCTCAGCAAATCTGTAGCTCTCAGGAAGGCCCCAGGAACATGTGTAATGTGTGTAAATCAACAACTTCCGCGAGTTGTGGTAAGTTTCTATAAAAGGTTCTTAGCCTATAAAGGTTTTATAATTCTCACCCAATCCTTACCATATAACACAGGAATTGTACCTCTGTTTTCCCTCACGGCTTGTTCCTTGGGTATTTATGAGGAGAAATGAACATAAGGCCTCACTTTAATCCTGATTCAATTTTCACTCTGTCCCTGTATGCCCTGGTGCTGTGGTTGTCATGAGGGAGGCTACGTACTCCGCCTGGCTTGAAGTTTTCCACCCCATAAGTAACAGGAGTCTAAGTAACATGTAGTTCTTCTTTCTCTCCTCCAGCAAAGTGAGGGGTCTGTTTCAGCGTTTTCTTTCAAATATATTATATTTTAGGTATCGCTAGAATGAGAACTTATAATGAAACTTCATGAAGCATAATGAGGCTTTTTTTTTCTTTTACATCTATGTCTAATTTTAATTAGCAAGTTGCCAGGGAAACACTAACTTTTAACACAATTAAGAGCTATTCCTCAAAATAAGCACTTGGCAATTAAATAATATGGATTAGGGCTGCACGATATTGGTAAAAACTGACAATGCGTTTTTTTTTTTTAACCCTGTGATATATATTGCAATATGAGAAACACTCAGGAGGATATAACAGCTGTGTGGTGCTGACGTAAATGGTCAAACAATTTAGTTGTGCTACCTCTCCCTGTGGCAACAGGTGCAAGGCACTGTTGACAGAGAACACGTGTTTCAGTATCATCCTTCTTGTAGCCAAAATAATTCCAGATAACTGACATTGCTTTTCATTTTTGCACCAAGCCTTCGGTTATGGTTTCTGTTTTTCGTTACTCATTTTTCAATGTTGTTACCAGCATCTCACTCTAAACTGATTAAGAACAATTGTGATTGTTGGATCGCTGCACGCAGTGTGTGTCAGGTACCCTTGAAATTAGATGACAACACACTGAGTTCATTTGCCTCCTACATTGCAGGACCTGCGATGTGACTATGCGATGTCGATGATCAAACGATATATTGTGCAATATATTGCTCTAATATGGATAATGATTTGCTACCAGTTAAACACAGTTTACACTTCTACAAGATTAATATAAGACATTCAAAACTATAATGTGTTTTTTTCAACACTTTGCCATTCCAGATCGCTCATCCTTTATCATACCTTTATCATATCACCTTTATTATATTTCCTTCATGATATAAGCAAATAAGATATCATTCCATTGATGGCCATCAGTCAAGTTCATCTATTCTAATATTAAAGGTTGTTTATTAAATTTGAAGACTTTGTGTTCACTCAAACACAGTGAAATGATGAGCAGAAAACACGTGATTTATTTTTTATAATTTTCTTGGTTTCCCAGTTGCAGAATATGGAATAAAAAATAAACAAATGGAAAGAATAGACTTTTATTTTTTTTAAACTGCATCAGCATTGGTCCAGATTATTACAGTCTCTGTATCCCATGCATTTTTCTTCTTTTGTTTCTTTTTCCTTTGGGGAGCAGGTCTTAACCTTTGATTATTTTCATTAAATGTCAGGTTATTTTCTTGTCATTGCACCTGTATATGAGAACAAAGTGAGATGAAAGATTCCTCCACAACATTTCATCATAAGCATGCATAAAGAAAGTAAGTCTACATAAAGTGCACATTTTCAACCATACCACTGTGCAAAACTGCTAAAAAAGAACAAGGACTGTACAGTGCAAACCATCACAGTACTAGTTTAGAAGACTTTAAGTGTTATATATGTATCTGCTATCTGTGTATAATAATATAAATCACTGATGTCAAACTCATTTTAGTCTAGGGGCCACATTCAGCCCAGTTTGATCTGAAGTGGGCCAGACCAGCAAAATAATAACATGATGATATATAAATAATGTCAACTCCAAACTTTGCTCTGTGTTTTAGAGTGGAAAAAAAGGAAAATTACATCAGAAAATGTTTATATCTACAAACTATCCTTTTAAAAAAATGTAAATAACCTGAACAACTATGAACGAGCTGAAATTTATTAACAAAAATAAGTGCAATTTTAATTAACAATGTTATGCCTCAGGTTATCATTTACACATGTGCCTTACAGCTTAAAGATCACAGTGGATCTACAAATACACAAAACATTTAGTAACAGACAGAATATGGGTGAAATTCCACTTATCTCTCTTTAGACATTTCAGGTTGTTCATATTTGTTCAGGTTATTCACATATTTTAAAGGACAGTTTGCGAATGTAAACATTTTCTTGTAATTTGACTTTTTTTTTTTTATTTGACACGAAAGCCAAGAGAAACATTTGCAGTTGTCTTTATTCAAAGGTTATTATGACAGTATTGTACTGACTGACCCATTTCAGATGTGATTTTGGAACCTGAACTAAAATAATTAATATCTTAAATGCCATTTTTGCATTTCACCAATTCATCCCATGGGCTGGATTGGACCCTTCGGCAAGCTGGTTTTGGCCTGCGAGCCATGTGTTTGACACCTGTGATCTAACTGTTCTCAGTGTAAACATACCATACAAACACGTTCATACTTGCCAAAGCAGCGGTGTGGCTCTCAATCTAACACGCAAAAAGAAGTGGTCAGGGTGGACATCTGACTTTTAATTGAGCATTGACCAGGAGGAGTATCTGGTTCCCAACAGGCAAATGAATAGAACCACAGTTGGTGGTTAAGTAGGAGAAATGCAGACTGAAGCCTTAAACAGCCTAGTGTCTGACACATCGAATAAACTGTTCAAGCTGCACCTCAGGTCTGATCCTAAACATTTCCTCTGATTCCCCAACTGCAGAACTCCAAAGTGCATATTTTAGACACAGAAGGTTTCGAAATCACATTTGGACCCAAGGCTCAGAGAAAGAAGCCCAGCCTGATGGTGGAGGACATGAAGGACCTGGTGGAGCAGGCCGAGGCCTCAGCCCTCAACTACAACGCTGACAACGACAAAGACCTGGTGACTGAGGACACAGGAGTCAGGTAAAAGATAGGCAAAATATACGCCTCTGCATCTGGCCTATTCTATTTTTTGGTTCTTGTGCGTATTGTGGTTGTTGAACTGTGTGTGGTGATTACTGTACAAACCAAAAATAAACCATTCATTCATTCATTCAGGTAAGACGCTGTTACACAGAGTAGCACATAGTGTGTATTAGGGATGTAACGATATGAAAATTTCATATCATGGTTATTGTGACCAAAATTATCACGGTTATCATTATTATCGTGGTATTGTTGAAACTGTGCTCAAAATGTTCAAAAAGTACTTATACACACACTGAAATAATTTAACCAAGTTGTATTTAAAAAAAAAAAACAAAAAACATAAAATAATAGGCACAATGCACCTTCTGTTGCAGAAACATTCAAATATTAACCCTTAGTGGTCTGAGCCTATTTTGGCTGTTTTTCAGTACTTTTGATTTTGCCTTTATATACTATATAAACAAATGCTTGATATACCCATGTTTGGGATCTGTTGTTTTTTTTTTTTTTTTTTTTTTCAGCACAACTTCAGCTATATCATCTGCCTATTATTTTTTTTCACTTTAACCAACTATAAAAACACAAAAGGACAAAAAACACAAAAAAATATATAAAATCCGACTTGAAAAATGTATGTAATTTATTGCATAAATAACACAACAATGCTTAACGAACTTTTTCAAAGACTTTAAAAATGAATATTGGTTCCAAATATTAGGTATATACAATTAAAATTGTAATAAATTAAAAATACACTCAAATATTTGACATAAAAGCAGATCTTTACATAGGCGTTTTCTCCAGAAAAGTGCGGTAATCGAACACGGTTATCATGATGATTAGAATTTAAACAGTAATACTAACCGTCTGCAACCCTCGCGGTTTATCATTATACCGGTAATTGTTACATCCCTAGTGTGTATAAAAGCTGAAACCTGTGGGCTCAGCTGGTTGCACTTTTGAAGAGTTCAGTGTTTTCATCTTTTTTTTTTTTAAATTGTCATTGTGTTGTAGGGATGAAGTGAGAGAGGAAATCTTCAAAAAGGGTCAGTCCAAAAGAATCTGGGGAGAACTTTACAAGGTACGACTGGGTTCTGTTCTCAGTATCATCCATTATTTTAATTAGCTGCTGCACGACTATGTGTTTGGGATTCATTCTTCAGCTTTGATTGGTTTGTTTGCTTTAGGTTATTGACTCATCTGATGTCATCATCCAAGTGCTGGATGCTCGCGATCCCATGGGAACTCGCTCTAAGAGTATAGAAACCTACCTGAAGAAAGAAAAACCCTGGAAACATTTGATCTTTGTGCTGAACAAGTGTGACCTCATTCCTACCTGGGTCACAGTAAGACATGTTATATCGACTCATTTGTCTCGTTCTCTCTATTAGACCAAGAAAGATTGTATTTAGAATTGTTCTTTTGTTCATTTTAATCCTAAAACTTTCTCTCTCTTTATTAAATCCAACCCAGAAACAGTGGGTTGCTGTTTTGTCCCAGGAGTACCCCACTCTGGCCTTCCACGCCAGCCTTACCAACTCGTTCGGTAAAGGCTCCCTCATCCAGCTGCTCAGGCAGTTTGGCAAGGTAAACACATGAAAGATAAAATGTCTTTAATTTGTCAGCAGCCTAAAATGTTTACGGAGCCTATAACAAAGCGTTTGCCCATTATTTTCCTCCAGAAGTTTTGTATATAGCACAAAGTAAAACAGTGTGGTCAATAATCAATATATTTTATTTTACTTCGTTATGTGTAGACGTTCCAGGAAATCTGCAGTTCCATTAAGATTTTCCTTTTTTTTTCCTTTTAGTTTTCTTTATAACTTGAAGCAGTGTCATATTTTCTGAGTCTTATTCTTTTAACTGATGTACTAACAGTAGAATAGTTTGTTTTTTGTTAATGTAGCTCGAAGGTCTTCAAATTCAAGTGATCTGGTGCTCATATTAAATTTAATTTCACAGTTTTAAGACACATTTATGAGAGAGACAAACAACCTTCTGTTGGAAAACTTGTCCTTTGTGATTGTCCAATATCTGAAAAATATGATTAGTGTAGGTTTCATTGGTTACCCTAATCTGAAAAAGATGATTTTTCAGATATCATTTGCTCTATGTACTTCTGGATAAGTGCACTTTGTACCCTCTAAAGTTACTTCCCTGAACTGAGGACGTTGTTCAGGAAATGCAACACTGACTTTTTCTCTTTTCCTCCCACAGCTCCACACAGACAAGAAACAGATTAGTGTAGGTTTCATTGGCTATCCTAATGTGGGAAAGAGCTCAGTCATCAACACACTGCGGTCTAAGAAGGTTTGCAATGTGGCGCCACTCGCTGGAGAAACAAAGGTAAGGACTTGGCGTTATCTCAAGCATTTAGGCCTGGAGAATGTAAGAAGGCAACATAAGCTGTGAAAACCGCAGAGGGTTCTTGTTAATTTCAGATGTGTGTGTGTAGAGGTAAGTGGTTTACCTGCACACTAAAAGAAGATGATCCAAAACCTTGATACACAATAGCCTCTTAATATAGAATTTAGGCTTTTACTGCATGTACATGATGGTAAATAACAAAATGTGTTAGAAATTAGTTTCAATCAAAATTCTAAAGATTTTTATTTAAGTGTGTAAATGCTCTAACACTGGATTTGATTTGGGCTTGGATAGGTGGGGGTATTATAATAATAATAATAATAATAACAATAATAATAATAATATAGATATACTGGGAATTCTGTCCATCCTTCTGAGATTTTTGTCTAACCCTTTTCTCAGACACTATTCACCCAATTTGAAACATGTTCTTTACATGTGCCTTTCTCTCAATTTTTGCTTTTTTTTTTTATACACATTTTTGAAAAGTTTTCTAAAAGATTGAAAGTTAACACTCAAAATGAATATCATGATATCAACAGGATATCAGTGAGCTGGAGGAGCAAAGTGTTTTGCGACCTGGCGCGCTTTTTTGTTTGTTATATAATTAATCCTGTTAACAAATCAAATAAATTCAGCCTAGCCAATGTTGCTTATGTTACAATGTTTCTAACCACACGGATAGAGGGTACCTGTGGGGAATTTTCATTGCTAGCAATTTCAAAAGATCACGCAGCGGTTCTGTCAGGAAACTTACGTCATAGGACTTTGTTAAGTACATGCTAGTACTAAGTCACTGCTCCATCACTCAGATTTGGTCAGAGACATGTTACCTTCTTCATGGGCTCTTCCAGCACTGGTAGTGATGCAGACTCATTGATTTGTCTGATCACCTGAGCTGTGACTAACTGGTCTTTGACCCCAAATTGTATATTTTATAGCAAGTCTGTTTCACTCCCTGATCTGTGTTATGCCCCTTATTACACAGACTGGGGGGCAGTACTGAGCATGCTCAGATGTCTATGAAAAGAACTTAGCATGTCTTAGCATGTTTAGAAATTTTTGCGTTGAGCAAACTGTTTAATATTTAGGAATATTTAAAATAAATCGTACAGAACGAGCACCACAGACATGTCAGAGGTTAAAGAGTTAACTAAGTTTCCATTGGTTTAATAAAATCTGCCAGTCAGAAGTCTTAATTTGACCCAAAGACGCATCTATAATATGAAATGTGAAAAGGCAAATATTATAGCAGTTGTACTTGAACCATACTTAAAACAATAACTGAAACTAGAAGCAACAGAGTGGCTGTCTGATGCAAGGGGAGTTGATGGACGGGGAAGAATGCATGTTCCCTTTCGTTTGACTCCATAATTGTTGATAGCTGCAACAACATAAGTAGTCTGCTCCGTGTCCTCAGCTCTATAATCGAAAATCTAACTGGAAGTCGCGCCAAAGAGAAAGAACAACAACCATTTTTATCCTCAATTTCCTCTCTCTGGGCCTGCTTATCCTGGTTGGAAATGAACGAGGGGCTAAAAACCCCAATGTCCAAAGCAGGGTCAAGGGGAAAGAAAAGGGAAAAATCTTCAACTCATTGGTGCTTGCCAAAGCTGTGAATCTGGACCGTAACAAAGAGGAATCTGATGGGCCTGGGGCCCACGCTGCTTTATTTAAGCATTGTTTGTCACCACACAAGTATCAGTGTTTGAAAGTCAAACATGGTTCTCAGCCTGGCTTTGACCCCCCTTTTGTTAAAATAAAGATCATTTATGCTTTTGTGAAAGGTCATAGAGAGGATACATAGTTTTTATAGCAAGAAAACTGAAGCAAGGTGTCAATTATTATTATTACTACTATTATTATTGTCATGCTACCACTCATTATGACTTTTTCCAGTAGACCTGTCAGTTATAACATATTCAATTTTTGTAATTATGTGAAATAGCTGTTTTTTTTTCATATTTATCATGATCGTTTACATTCACCTGTATTAAAAACATAACAGCTGAATGAAAGAAAGAGAAATATCATATTTTCATCAATACTTTGACACTATTTGCCACCATGGAACTCTGTTAAAGATGCCATCTACTTGACATTATAAGTACCTGTAATTGGCAGTATTTTTTTGTATATTTTTAATTTTTTGTTTATAGAACTAGAAGACAAACAGAAATGTAATTGTACTTATACCCCTGCCCTCCCCTGAGGGTGGTGTGTGTGTCTGTGGGGGGGTATAATTATAATTCTGTCTGTCTGAGATTTTTGTCCAACTGATTCCGCAGAGACTGTTCGCTCGAATTTCTTTTTTTTTTTTGTTTTTTTTTTTTGTTTTCGAATTTCAAATTTCAAACACATTCTTTCCAACTAGGAGAGGTTCAATGCACAATTTGATGGTTGATTTTCAGTTTTATTTTGTTTTGTTTTTTTTAATATATTTTTAATCTTGTATTTTGTACAAATTTTTGAAAAGTAAAAAAAAAAAAAAAAAAAGATTGAAAGTTAAGACCCAAAATGAATCCCTGAGTAGTTGGGGTATCAGGATGTTGTGCGACCACTGGGGGGCTGGGGGTATTAGTAAGTTGTTTACTTTGTCACTTGTGTGTCTTTGTTTTTTGTGCACTGTTTTATATTCATTTGTTTGAGGATGAACTGATTGAAAACACAGCCTATCCTCTCTCATTAGGTTTGGCAGTACATCACACTGATGAGGCGCATCTTCCTCATCGACTGCCCTGGAGTTGTTTACCCATCAGAAGATAGTGAGTCTGATATTGTCCTCAAAGGAGTGGTAAGTTTCTACCTTGTTTTTGTGATGATTGTACTGTTTGCCTCTGCTGCCTCCACACAAACAAAATTACATTGTGGTTTATTGTCAGTAGCATTTTATTGTGCAAATACTTTGTCACTTGTCAACATTTCTGACAATTGAACTACCAAAAATGGTGAAGAAGTGGGCGTCATGCTGCTATTACCGAACCCTTTAGCATGAGCTCATCAGCTTCCATCCTGATCCCATGGATCCGTTTTCCAGCTCTGAGGATTAACATGTAGCTCCCGTAACTGAAAGGTTGCAGGTGCAGATGTTTAATCGCATGCCTTTTCCTTCCCCTTCTTAATAAAGGTTCAGGTGGAAAAGATCAAAAACCCAGAGGAACATATTGGGTCAGTACTAGAGCGGGCCAAGCCAGAATACATCCAGAAGACATACCGCATCCCCAGCTGGACCTCGGCTGAAGACTTCCTGGAGAAACTGGCTTTCCGGACAGGGAAACTCTTGAAGGTGTGAGCATAACCCTATCATTTCCACTTTAGAATCTCATTATAGTGGTGGAACAGTAAGTTTTTCAGTGACTGATATTCATTATTTAGAGAGCAGAGCTGATATATAGGTTGTGTTTTTTCATCTCGTGCATCGTTTGTGTTCACTGAAATAAATATGTCCTGCACCATCGGCACTGCACTTATTTTACTAAATCAATCCACTAAAATGTCCACAAGTGAAAAGATTAATACAATTATGCAAATGGCCAAATTAAGTATTTGCACGTATAATAATTTCAGTTTAATCCTTTAACCCCTGAGACATTATTCCAGGTAAACGTGCTGCTGTGAATTTGCATTTGTTTCAGTGTCATAAAAGCGGCTGTGAGTATGTGTTTGTGTTCCTTTTCTTCAGTGGTTTTGCTTTACTGTGTGTTTTAGGGTCAGACAGGGTGGAATAACAGAAAAGGACAGAGAGAAATTGAAGTTTGACAGGTTTTTACTAAATAAGGCACTCAGAATGTACATCAGTAAAAGATTCATTTTGGGGCTCTTTTTTTTCTAAATCAGTCCAGCTGCTTTTTGGCACCTGGTTGCAGTTACATGGCCAAAACTCAGTTAAAATAAAGGGAAAAAGAATAAAAATAAAGGAAAAACACAACAACACTGCAGATAATAGTAAAAACAAGCAAAATGGTATAAAAAAAGAGCCCAAACTGTCTATTTTTTATAGCAAGTTGGCCTCACTCACTGCTCTGTGTTTTGCCCCCCATTGCATTGGTGGCAAGGGGTACACTGAGCATGCTCAGATATCTGTGGAAAGAACAAGGTCTATTGTCTTGGAATGTTTAGAAATTTTTCCTATGAGTAAACGGTTGAATTTTTAGGAATATTGAAAATAAATCATACATACAAAATAAGCACCACAGACACATCAGGGGCTAAAGGATTAAAGCAAATTCCTTCAACAAATGCATCTCGTACAATACTAGAAAATTGTAATTGTCACTCGTGTAGTCTATATGTGGTTGTTTATTAAATTACACTGAGACTATGAAGTCTTTCACTCAAATGGCAACAAAATGAATATGATCTGATCTTTTTTTTTTCCAGGGGGGTGAACCAGACCTTAGCACAGTCTCCAAAATGGTGTTGAATGATTGGCAAAGAGGTCGTATCCCCTTTTTTGTGAAACCGCCTGGACCTGAAGGGGGTCAAGAGGTCAGATTTTGTTGAATTGTTAACCTCACTACTTGCCCAGTCATGACATTTTTTTTAGACCGAACTCTGTCAAACTCTCATTACCGCAATTTTCCAGGACAAGAAGACGTTGCCATCTGAAGGACCGTCACAGGTAGTCGAGAGTGTTCAGGAGGAAGAGTTGGACAATCCAGAGGCGGCATCAGCAGAACACCAGGAACATCAGCAGAGACAGAAGGAACAAGTCCAGAAGATTCTGGCTAATGTGCGGCAGAACTTTGGCAAGATCAATGTAGCACCTGAGTTCAGCGAGGAAGACTTAGTTCCCGTGGAGATGCCTGACCTGGACCTGTCCGACTTAACCGGCTCCGATGGTGAGGGAGACAGTGATGAAGAGGAGGACGCGGAGGAGGACAGGACCAACAATGAACCCGCCGACGTGGATACTGAGGTCTCTGAGCCCACAACTGCTCAGGCAAATGGCAGCAAGAGTTCACGCGAGGTGATCCGTGAGCTGGATGAGAAGATCTCCAAGTACAAGCAATTCCTGGACCGGGCCAAATCCAAGCGCTTCTCCGCGATCCGGTCAGTCGACTCTCGCCCAAACCTCACTACATATTTCCTTAATCTGGTGTATTGCTTTGTTGTCTCCTATCCAGTAAAGTAAAGTTTTAGTCAGGCAGAGAGATGCATTATTGTAGGTGGTCTTTTCTGGTCTCCAAGCCCCCAGAGACTGGCGGTCCCAAATCACCCTGTCTAATCAGGGGCTCATGGTTGAATGTCATCCCACATGCTGAAGGACAAAAACAAGTGCTGTTCAAATCTGCTACAAAGAGCAGGGATTAAATTAGGTTTACTGAAACAATAGGACTATAAAGTGTTTTCTTTGTAGGGTAGAAAGTAATGCTGGACTGTTGGCTTTTCTCTTTGACAGGATACCCAAGGCACTTTCTGACAAAGCGTTCAAAGACATCATGACGAAACAAGCAGCAGCAGAAAAGCAGAAACAACAGAGGAAAGGTATTCCACCAACACGTCAAACAGGACATTAGCTCTGTCTTCGTAAATGTGTAATTATGTGCAAGTACTGCATTAGAAACAGTTTGTGAAAATCCTCCTCAGTTTTGGGTGACTTCTACCAGAATATGATGCAAGGGGATCATCATTTGTAGAGCAGAACTGGGAAACCGTGCAGTATTTGCCACAATTTACCAGTAATGTCTTGGAGTTATGCCTTTTGTTGTCCATCATCCTGTCCTGTTTGTCATTCTTTAGTTTAAGAGGCAAAGTAGAAAACAGTATATTGTCAGTAAAGTTGCGAAACCACTCGGTTACAAAAAAAGATACCATCACTAATAAAGTATGACTTTTCAATTGGGTGAAAAAAAAACAGTAACATCCTTTCTGAGATAGTGAACATTAAATTCAGATAAATGAACTGACTGATCTCCACTGTCCCTTAAACACTAAAATCTGGCTGGTCGTGTGAACAGAACAAAGACCGAATTGTTCCTCACAGTCATTTGTGAAATCAAACATCCTGTTCAGATGGAAAACAACAGTAGAATATTTCTCCTGTGCGTAATGTCTGCACCACCACATACTGACAATAGTTTTTTTCAGAATGATTTGCAAATCAAGTTTGACTAAAGCACAAAAACTGAACGATGAAGTAACAGATGTGCACAGTTAGATCATAGTGACATTAAGATCACAAGTTCTTATTCACATGTTTTAATATTTCCTTTGTTTTTAGCCGCAACTCAGAAAAACAAGAAGAGGAAGGTCGAGGACGATGAGGACTCGGTCCAGACACCCAAACTGACGTCCAAACAGGTATGCAGGGTTTATGTCTTGGCCAGTTTCCCCAGGTCAGCACATTAGATGTGGTTCTATTCCCATTACTGTTGTTACGGGAATAAGCATAAAAAGCTCTGCATAATTTTTTTCTAAAGCAGTAGATTAAATCTATTTTTCTCCCTCTTTTCTCTTTTTTTCACCCCTGCAGAAAAGAGCGCTGGACCGTGCACAGAAGGCCAAGAAAGTTGGTGTACGCTATTATGAAACACACAATGTGAAAAACAAGAACAAGAACCGAAAGATCCCAGTGTCTGCCACTGACGGCCCAAAGTCCAAGAGACCAAAGCACTAGACTGGAGCTGTAATGTTTACATCAGGCAAAATGTAGAGATGCTAACTGGTAAAATGGTCTTTATCAATGGGACACTTGACACCTTATCCTGACCTCGAAGAAAAGGACTGTTTGTTTTGTGCCTTTTCAACTGTCTTTTCCCTTGACCACACTGTACACTGTTCTTGAATGATATTTCATTCGTCATGTACATGTATACAGATCAAAATGTACAGTTATTAACTGTATTTGTGCTTAAAAAGGCCAATTATACACATTACAGTTGCAGGTGTTTTATATCAGGGGTTTCTCTAAACTTTAAAGGCTGGGGTGCAACACCCATGGCCTGTCCATCCATCTGGTTTTCTCAGTGTGTTCAGTACTGAGAAAACAGTCTGGAATTGGGCCAGTCCCTGTGAAATGTGCCCAATCTATTTTATATCGGACCAATCACAAATCTGGGGAGTGGGTATTTCACAGTGTGTCATACACATCGACTTCCTTTGTCATGGGTCAAAGTCCGTTCCAAGTCCGCAAATCTCTTTACAACTGTTGTCAGTTGTTTACTTGATTCAAAAATAAGGATTGGATTACAGATAACACCCTGTATTGTTAAATTTCTCTGACAAAAGCGTCACATCCATCTTATCTGTGATTGGTTTACTCAGCACCTGTAAGTCCCACCTTCATATTTGGATTCAAGCCCCATGATTCCAGACGGATTTCTCAATGAGAAAGACAGATTGGCTGGACAGGCTACAGCACCCAAGTCATTTTGGGCTCACCTCAACCAAATTAATGTAGAATTAAAGTGCTTTTTGAAGTCATCCCAGGGAAGTAAATTATATCTTTAACCTTTTTGGATAATTTATTTATCATCTACCTGCACCTTTGTATGGTGGGTATAATAATAATATAATGGTCTAAAATGATGACAAACTCCATGTTTTTAGTTAAAATTTCAAAATGTGGGAGGACCATTAAAGGTTGATAACTGGAGAATAAATAAATAACGTCAATGACAACATGCACACACAAAAAATGACAGCACCTCAGAGGTGCAAACAACACAAATGGAAGAAGTCGGCTCTGTTGTTGATTGTCAAAGTTACTTTGGTTTGAGAATCTCCAGCTGCATCGAAAGAGGAAGACACGGAAACTTCTGTCAGGTAGCACCTACCACTGCTGCTAAACCTATAAATATATTTGTCTAATTAAAAAAGAAACTGTCACCTTGAGTTACCAGTTGATTCCCTTAAGAGACTGGATCTCGTCTGTGAGCTTCTCTTCCACCACCTGCTGCCTTTCAGTTTGCTCTTTTTTGTTGATGTTTTAACTTTGGCTCACTGCTCGTCAAGCTGCTCACATATTTGATCATTCTCCAAATCTGAAATGTAGGTATGTAGACAGACACTAGTCAGTGCATTCCACTGGTACATCAGTTACAATGTCATTTTCATGGCCTTCAGTATCTCTTAAAGTGAAATGATGCACTCTGCTGGACACCAAAACAAATGACATGATATTCTTATGACTCAAAATTCTCAGTTATGAGCACCATGTATGAATGTTTCATTTTTGTGTCCTTATTTATTCACACCGCATGTAAATAATACATAGCCTAAATAACTCCTTACTCTTGGTGCCATGTTGACCTTGTGCTGTTCAGCCTGCACAGCTTTTCCTCATACAGTGTTTGGTAGGCAACAATAATCATTCAGCTGATCAGTTCGTCTAAATGAATGACTGAAATAGACAAAACCCAAAGATTACAGTAAAGGATACAAAACAAAAAACTTCCACACTGACATGTTGGACCGCCTGTAGCTTTGATTGCCGGATACATCCACCGTGGCGGCATTTATTTCACACGGTACCAATGCAATGTTGCAATACATTTTTATGACAATAGTTGCATTCTTTTTTGGCTAAGACAGTGGTGCCCAACCTTTTTTGGCTCGTGATTGCATTTTAACATTACAAATTTCTGGCGACCCCAGACACTCTGCGACACTGCGACAGTCAGGTTCGGCATTGTTCTGCCTACAGATTTGACTAATGGTGTCACATTAATAAAAAAATAAGAAACATAAAAAGGCCAATAAATGTTGTAAAGCAGACATATTAACCTAAATAAACATTAACATAAAACCCCCTTCGAACCCCTGTACATAAAATAGAGCACAATGAGTAAAATGTCCAGTACCCACAATGCAATGCGGCAGACAGGCACTAATCATCACTCTGTAGAGTTGAATTTTACACTGCATCTGTGCAGAACTTCACACTGACTTTTAACTCTGCTGTTAGAGTTGGTTTTCTCTCCATAGAGCTATAAATACTCTATATAGGTTAAAATAGCTGAACTCTGAAATATTGACACTGCATTTTTTACTGTGTAGACCTGACCAACTGAACCAGCCCTAGATCAGAACTCTTCCCCCACAGGCTCATACTGTTGGCACTAGGCATGATGGGTAACACTGGTCTACAGTTTTTTAGAAATGATTTGCTTCAGAGATTAAATGTGCTAAATGTTATGTATTTTAATAAGATTAATTGGAAAATAAATGACAAAAGTGCCAGTTTGCTCATGTTTTCAAGGTATATGATTAAGTGTTATTACGCATATATATTGGTTTATGTACATTTATATAATAGTTTTATAAATCTTCCACTAAATAGAACCTGTAAAGTGAATGTATTCTAATGTGCAGACAGTGTTTTGAAGTAGATCTTGTAGCTCTGAGACAAACGTTCCTTTTGAGTCAAACCCATTCTCTCGTTAATTCTTGAATTTCACATTTTGACCCAAGGCTGTATCTTGGAAAGTTCAGCCAACCAGCATTTTTGACTTGATTTTTCTTTATCAGTGACTCTCATGTGGTAAAATTTCATTACTTTTATTCTGGAAGCATTTTCCTTGCAGACCAGCGTAATCACTTTTAACCCTGATATGTCCGTCACTCTGGAACAGGGTCAGTCTGGACTCATCAGACCACATGACCTTTTTCCACTGAAGCACAGTACAAGCTTTATCCTATCTTGCAAACTAGTGGTTGTCAGAGTGTTCCAAGAGCGCCTGCAGCCTGCGGAATCGCAGATTGCCACCCTCCTGTCCGCAGGTTACTTTTAAATATTCTTACCGATTTGAGACAATGACATAGTTTAAAAGTTGAAATAATTGCAATTTTTCGTTTGTCGTCTTCATTTCACAGATCTTTTGTATTTGTTCTTTTAACTTTTATGAATGAGTGAAATGACAAAATACAGGGGAAATTCTGGCCAATTATTTTTCATGTTTGGACTTAGAAAATATTCTGGGTCTTGCCATATAGATCTAATTTTGCCATTTTCAGTAATGTTCTGAGCTGCTATATAATTGATATTTTATTTTTCAGAGCCTCCACCAGCCACTGAACCTTCTAGTGCCTAGATTCCCATAAGGCTATGGTCCCCTAGTTAAGGTCTCACACATAGTTTGTGCAGGGAATTAAATACATGTATCTTGGCTTCAAAAATTAAATGCATGGTTTCCAGCTGAGTGGACATTTTTGTAACTCCATGAAAAACAGTGTCATTAAAAAAAAAAAAAAATCAATTGCATTGTTTTTTTCATGCCTAAAGAGGGAAAAAAAAATCACCCAAGAAAAAAATATTGACTAAGGTTCTCATAATTGATGCATGAAAGGGTTAAAATCCATCACCAATTATTGCTATTTTAATTGTGTTAATTGAACTTTTTTTTTTTTTTTCCAAAACTAATCACACAAAAAAATGCACAGCATCTATGCTAAACATGCAGTTATGTTACAAGCCAGAAAGCATACTACAGAGGTTTACTAAGAGACCAGACACACATACTTCTGGTGAAAGTGCAGTTTGCATGAAAATTGTGTACTTCAAACAGCTCCATAACATTGTGTATTTTTCAATGTCACATTTTGATGGAAAATTCCGCCCCACGATACCTCAACGCGCAAAGTTGTGCAGGCTACTTTTTTTTTTTTTTAGTGCAGGCTACTTAAATATTCTGGGAATACTCTGGGTTGTTAGAGAAATGAGAAGCTTCTGTAGTTCAAGGCTTCATAACAGGACTCATAAAATGGGAAAAACTAGCAGACTAAACCTAGTAAAATCCTCAAAATAAAACTATGTATTTGTTAAACTAGCCTAAACTCAAAGATCATCTAAAAGACAAAATGAAAACCAACAAAAATCCTAAAACTGCAGCAAAATGGCCCCCTTAGATCATACCCCACGCTAAATAATACTATGTTGAATACACTAAAGCACACATATGTTCTAAATCAAGTCCTCAACCCTAAGCACTCATATGTTTTGGATTCATGTTCCTCTCATCTATGGTTTTGAAGTGACTCGTGGTGGACTGGATGTGATCAGTTTTATTATTGTTTAAACAGCTCTTATTTTAAGAAGTGATGAACAGTGAAAGTGTGCTACATGTGAGCTACATGTTATGTTGAAAACTGAGATCAGGAATCCTTATTAAACATGACAGTTGTAAAATAACATAAATATATATTCTCAGTTGTAAACGTGTCTTCTGGTTCAGTTGACAGATATTCATAATGTGTGACTTTTTTTAAGAACAATTACTGTCTTCATTTCAGAGAAAATCACAAACTATCAAAAACAGGACAGGATCATCTTCAAGGAGGACTGAGATAGAAGAGTCCAAATGTGCTCAAGTGGGGAGAAACAAACCTAGACAGCGAAATCCCTGCCTTTGGTGCAGGAAGTGGTGGAAAAGGGATGGAGTCGACACATTTTCTGGATTTATAGGATATTCTGGGAAATTAAATGTATAGGATTACATAATTTACAGTATTTAGATGACACATGATGACCACACTCTGACTAATGGGATACTATCCTATGGTCAGCAATGGAATGGAGTACATATTCTCTATTTGTAACTTTGACAGATTTGTACTTGAGTATTTAATTTCTGATGTTTTATATTGTTATTCCATTTTTAATTTTTTTGAATTTATTTAACCTTTATTTACCCAGGCAAGCAATTAAGAATAGATTCTTATTTACAAATGCAGTCTGATCAAAGAGCAATGGCTCCTTGAGAGGAAGGAGGTGGGGTGGGTTGGGGGGTGGAATTTAATTTAGATGGGTGTCAGTGTATGATTTGTCGGGCTCGATGAGACAAACATTTTGGCGTTCATTTCATATCAGCCTGATCAAAGAGCAATGGATCCTTGAGGGGAAGGGGGTGGGGTGGAATTTAATTTAGATGGGTGTCAGTGTATGATTTGTCGGGCTCGACGAGACAAAAATTTTGGTGTTCGTTTCATGTCTCTACAACATTCTTACTGGCTGCTAAGGCTGATTTTATGTATCTAGGGGGTGCTAGAAAGCATATTTTGGCCCCTATGGGGTAAATTTTTATAGAATATCACATTTTTTGCCAGACATGACATGCGTGCCAAATTTGGTGTGTTTTTGAACATGTTGTGGGGGTCAAATTCCAGTCTAAAGTGGCTCCAGGAGAAAAATAAACAACGAACGAAATACAATAGGGCCCTGCAGGCAAAGGCCCTCCCCTCTCTGTGTGAGTGAGAGGGCCTCCCCCCGTGGGCTCGGTCCCTAACAATAAAATAAAACATCCACCCAGATCTTGACAACCAACAACATAGAATTTATCTAATTGGCCAATATTTACAAAACAAAGGGTTTGCATAGTAATACAAAAATTTTCACCATGTCTAATTTGTTGAATACAATAGATTTAGAACAGAACACTTCAACTTTTTTCTTTTTTGTGTGTCTTTCTGTCTTGTTTTAAACTTGTTTGATTTGCAAGCAACTTAGAACAGCTCCACTCGGGCGGACAGTGTTGTTTGTGGGATCAAAAACAAAAGATGTCTCTAAGCAACTAAAACTGAGAGAATAATAGACTGTTCCTATGAACTATTCAGCCCCCACCCCTGTCCGTGCAATTTGTGTGTACCTCACAATTTCACTCTGCAGGCGCGCCTGGGTATTAATACTGTATATTAATTGTCATTTACTTATAAAATATAGACCAACATCTTTTCCCAAAAGTCTGCTCTCCCCAGCATAAAAACTACCACATCTAGAATCCATGGTTCTCCACAGGTCACATATTAGTATGTATGTCATTCTTATTCTTTTTTTTCTGTACTGTTGAAATGTTCTGTGTGGAAAACTTCACAGTAAGGTTGTTCTGGATGGACATTATCTGTAGCCTGCGTAGTTTTTATTATGCCACAAAGTTTTTTTGGTGAGGGAAAATTCTAAAAAGTGATCTCACTGTCAAAGCATGGGGATATAGCACCACTTTATGAAATGTTTACAATGAAATACAAGCCAAATAAAATTATAATCAATATTTCAGAATAATTCCCACCAGTAGAGTATATCGTCAGTCATTTCCATCAGACCACAAAAAAGGTGTTTTTCAAACAAAATTACAAACATAAATCATCAGTCTGGTAAAGGTTCATACTGTCTTCCAATTACAACTGTGTAAGTCATTCATTTATCAGACAGGGGCAGTTGTTTACCTGCTTTACTAGTTTTGGCTACTTTCTGTAGCCTTCGTCAGAAGCGTCATTTGATGTTACCATGACATGTCTTTTAGGCTGTTCAGGAGGATTTGCCAGAGCTTTCGATATAACAGTCGTGACTCTGTTTCCAAGGGTCTGAGGTTCTGTATCAATACACTGCTGACAGTGCATTTTCCCTAGAGCCTGGTTCCTCACTATGATTTTCCTGCAGCAGACTCTTCTGGTGTCCAGCTTCTTTTTACCACAGGTTGTTTGTCTGTGCAACCAAAAAAAGAGCACATCAAAACTTCAAAAAGACATGAAACACTATTACAGTCCAGGATGTTTGGTCTGAATTATTTGCATCTGAATTTGGCCTATTGCATTTGAGCAGCCTTAATTTATATTACTTGAATGTTTTAAATGTGTTTTTTTTATTCTGAATTATGAACATTGAAAAATAAAAAGAAAATGGGATATTGAAGACTCGAAGAGTTTAATTCAGAGACAAAAAAAAATGAGATTAATTTCAGTGCAAAAAAAAAAATTATGCACAATTTCAGAGCAAAAAAATTCAATGCTAGAAATTCAATGGCTTTTATAATTCAAAATCTGTTGAGACAGATTTGCTTCCTTATTAGAACATGTTTTTTTAACTGCACAAACACTAAAGCATTTTGGAAAGCATTTCAAGACTGGATATCTGAAAAGTAAGTAAGTAAGTAAATTTTATTTATAGAGCACTTTTCACAGACAGAGTCACAAAGTGCTTTATCAATTCAAATCAGAATCAAATTAAGTTTACAGAGACCCAACAGAATCCTTCAGGAGCAAACACTTGTGAGAAAAACTTCCCTTTAACGGGCAGAAACCTCGAGCGGACCCAGACTCCTGAAGGATGGCTGTCTGCCTTGACCAGTTGGGGTTAAAGAGAGAGAGTAAAGGAGGAGAAAAGAGAGAGCGATAGAGATATAGAGAGACTGGGGGGGGGGATGACACATGGAGTACTTTATGATGAATACATAGAGTGTAATCAGTCTGTGGTGGCCCTGGGTCAGGTGGGAGACTAAAAAGCCTTTTTGAACAGGAGGGTTTTGAGGTGTTTCTTAAAGCTCTCTACAGAGTCCATGGACCGTAGGTGTAGAGGCAGGTCATTCCATACACGTGGTGCCACAGCTTTAAAAGACCTGTCACCGCGTGTGCTAAAACAGGTCCGTGGAACCATCAGCAGGTGCTGTCCAGAAGACCTCAAGCTACGAGTCGAGCTGTAGGGCTGGATCAGGGAAGCAATGTATGCAGGGGCCTGGCCATGTAGGGCCCGGAAAGTTAGCACAAGAATTTTGAAATGAAGACGATATAGAACAGGGAGCCAGTGGAGAGATTTAAGAATGGGAGTGATGTGGGTTCTCCTGTTTGTGCGGGTCAGGAGCCTGGCAGCAGAGTTCTGGACAAACTGTAGACGGGCCAGCTCCTTCTTGTTTAAGCATGTAAACAGGCTGTTGCAGTAGTCTAAGCGAGAAGACACAAAAGCGTGAACGATCATCTCGAGCTCATTGATGGACACCATAGATCTGAGTTTGGAGATGTTGCGTAGTTGGAAGAAACAGTTTTTAACTAGGTGTTTGGAGTAGAATTCTAAAGATATGTCCTGGTCAAAGATGACACCCAAATTCCTCAGTTTGGTCTTTACCGAGGAACTCAGGTCTCCAAGGTGATGTTTGATCCCTGGGATTGCACTGTCCGGGGCAATAATGAGGGTCTCTGTTTTGCTGGAGTTCATCTGAAGGCTGTTATCATTTAGCCACTGCTTCAGCTCTGACAAGCAGTTGAAAAGGACACTCAAGTTGGAATACAAAGACCTTGTTAGAAAGAAAAAAAAAAGTTTGATGTTAATGCTGAGTCTGGAAAAAATTGTATTTCTCTATGGAAATCTTTTGAATGTATTGCCAGATTTTGATAAATAAAGTTGAGAAAGAAAAAAAAACTTTGGGGGCACGTCTGTAGCACGTTACAGAGCAGCTGTTACACTCAAATATATCCCACCACAAACAAAGGCAAGTAGGAACTAATCTACTTTATCAGTCTACAATCCTTATCATATCATTCATCATTTCCTGTCATGCACATTAAGGCTTTTAAGTTTTCGGAGGATTAACTTTTTTTTTTTTTTTAGTTTGTTATCAAATAAGGAGAACATGCAACTTTATTGGTGGACTCATTTTTTTTAACCACAACAGTAATAACTGTACAGTTCAAAATCTTATAGTTCAAACTAGTTTTCGGCTTCATAGCTACAATGTTGCGGCGTTTCACTCAATCCGGTCCGAGTGGAATCAGCAACACAAATAAAAGCCACAGTGTCACTAAAGATATTACTCGCACCACAGGAAAAACCATCATCTTTCTGGATCTTCTTCTGTCCCTTGAGCATCATTTTAAAGAGCTTACAGTTGGGACATTTTATTTGTTGTAACTTAAATAACAGTATTCGACTGCCAAAATGTTATTTAACTAGCTTTGAAATTTTGCAAACCTCTGGACTTGTCTGTGAAAAAGACGCAGTCAAAGAGGAACCATGAGCAGACAGACAGCGGACGAGGCCGGACATATTCTGTACGTACCACAGGAACCGGAAGTAGTACGTAATCCGAGCACAACAGTCGAAGTTTGAAACGCTGCTTCTTTTTGTTTTCAGTTGTTTCAAACGAATCGCGCTTCAAACAATGTGTGCTTAGATAAGTGGCGCTAAGACTTGTACAACTTTTTTTTTTTTAAAATGAGTAAAGAAAAGCGACACAAGAGAAGGGACTCTCCGGAATGGGAGTCTACGGTGCGGATAAAGCAGGAGAAAGTGAGCCCGGTTAGGCCCCAGCGAGCCAGGCGCTCCAGGTCCAGATCCAGCGGCCACTCCAGCCCACACAGCCGGAGAAGGAGCAGGTAAGTGAAGACATGACACGGATCATGTGTTTGTGTTTTCTTGTAAAGGTTAATTTGTGTTTTTTTTTCTTGTAGGTCGCCTGTCAGAGCGAGGGACCACTCGGCAGGTAGAAGAAATGCCTCCCCAGCCAGACGCAGCAGATCTCCCAGAAACAGAAGAAGCCGGAGTCCTCATCGCGGTGCTGATGTTAGGATTAAACGGGTAATTTGACATTAATGTGGAATCATTAAAAAGGGGCAACAACAAGAAAAGAAGACATTTGTATTGAAATTGTTGGTCAAACAGTCCGGTATGAGTGGCATCAATATTATAAACTGAAAGAGCCACATATTAAATAGTCCAAACGCCAGGATTTTGGTGTTAGCATAACTTTGTTAAAGTTTTCACATGCTTTGCTTGCTATAGGCCTACAAGCAATCACCGCTGACACTGATCCGATGTAACATTCTGACCACTGACAGGTTAAGTAATAGTAATGTTGAGTATTTTGTTACAGTGGCGCTGTTGGAATGAAATCGAATTGAGATTGTCTTTCCTCAGACCACTTTTGGGAAGGCAGTAACAACTGTAGATGATCGACACCCGACAAAAATGCCAGTTTTGGTGATGCTCTGAGTCACAATTTCTCCCTCGTCAGAGCATTCAGATCCCATTTCTTGCCCATTTTTAACACATCAACTCTTTAGGTCTACATGTTCATTTACTGCCTAATATATTCAACTGATGTGTAAGATGCCATTGTACTAATGAGATAATCAAAATTATTATTTCTTCACCTATCAGCGGTCACAATGTTATGAGCGATTGTGTGTCCTGACAAGAAGGTAATACAAAACTAAACTGTAAACATTTTTGACATAGAGTTTTTTAGGTTTTGTTAGATGACATTTGACAAACTAACAGAACACTAACAGAAGATGTCAATTATAGATTCACCTCTCCAGTTAGAATCAGTCGCAAAGGTGTAAACATACACTGTGTGACTGAACGTGATCATTCTGGGGATTTCAGTATGAAGTGACTTACAACAATAGCTTTTATTGCAGAAGTGAGAACTCATCATCTAACTTTAAAAAGTGAGTAGATTCCCTAAGAAGAATCTGTACACTGAATGGTTTGTAAAGGACTTAGTTTGGAATTGTCTCACATCGTTAAATGACTGGCTCGTATCAAAAGACTGGGTTGTGTCTGTACTTCTTGTACAGACACAGTCACAGGTGAATGTGACATGTTGCGCTTTTTAACTATTTCAAATGCGTATATTGTTTTTTTCATTAGTAGTAGGAGGAAATAAAAAGAATGAGACGGCTTGTTACCTCCTATTTAATGAACACATTAAATATTTAATATAAATTCTGTTTTCATTAACACATATTTAAAACAAAAGTGTATAATTTTATTTAATTTTTTTTAGAAATGGCTTGTTTACTGATTCAAAGTCAGCCAAAGTGTGGTAGATTGTAACAATTATATTTACTCTAAATCTAGAGAACATGTGATTGTTAACCTCGGCCCTCACAACAAGGTAATGTCATCAGTTCACTGTCCGTCTGTCTGTCCATATATGCAAAAACTTTGGCGTAGACTGAATGCCGAGGGTTTTGAAGTGTGGGCACGTTATGTTCCATTAGTTGCAGTCATCTTTAAAGTTCTTTACTATTAAATGTGTCGTAGGAGTGGGATGAGCCCCGAAGACGAAATGATCAGCCAGAAGAGAGGCGGAGCCGGTGGGAAAGGGACAGGTCACGAGAGAGAGACAGTGGCGGAGACAGACACCGGGAACGAGAAGCATTAGCCTCCCAGCAAGCTGAGAGACAGCGGCAAGACGAGCGGCGCAGGGAAAACCGGCAGAGGCGCGAGGAAAACCAGGAGTCTAATTTCGGACAGTCCGAAGGAGGCGACAACGACACAAACGAGCCTCCTGCTGAGAAAGAGAAACCCAACTTTGAACTTTCAGGGGCGCTCACAGAAGATACAAACACATTCCGAGGGGTTGTCATCAAATACAACGAACCCCCTGAGGCTCGCATTCCCAAGCGCAGATGGCGACTGTACCCCTTCAAGAACGACGAACCCCTCCCAGTCATGTACATTCACAGGCAGAGCGCCTACTTACTGGGGAGGCAGAGACGAATCGCTGATATCCCCATCGACCACCCGTCTTGCTCCAAGCAACACGCAGTGTTCCAGTACAGGTATGTGGAGAAGAAAACATTTCTTTCAGGTTCAGTTTGTAGCTTGTTTATGTCTCTTTTTTTCTCTTAATCTATGTCATGGGAGGGTGAGACTCCTCATGACTAAAGGTCTATTCAAAGGAAGTTGTTCATGAATCCAAAATAGTTTGTTACAGAGCAAACAGGCAGACAGACAAGAACCAATAACTAATGACCGCAGTCATATTTTTCTCGTAATTTTACTAATAAACAAAAGAATGAACCTGTTTAACAATATATTAACAACCCTATTTAATATAACTGGTACAATCTACAACCTCAAATCAGAAAACTTTTGCAGAGTATGATAAATAAAAGTAGAAAGATGTTTCAAAAATGTTAAATGTATGATTGTGTTTGT
Source organism: Sphaeramia orbicularis (assembly GCF_902148855.1). Taxonomy (NCBI): domain Eukaryota; kingdom Metazoa; phylum Chordata; class Actinopteri; order Kurtiformes; family Apogonidae; genus Sphaeramia; species Sphaeramia orbicularis. The sequence goes on along the minus strand of NC_043972.1, from coordinate 41,401,075 downwards.
GTTTATAAAGAAAGGATAATATGATAGGAGCCAGTTCAATTTTTATATCTAGATAATCAAAGTATTTGTTTTTTCCTTCTTTTCTTGCCTCTTAAGGGGGATAATTAACCTTCTATCAGAATATTACATTAGTATTGACCAAACCATTACTTTAAATATCGGTATTGGTATCAGTCCAAAATCTGATCATTTATGTTTCCTTACTGATTTCTAAATTTACATTGACGTGTGGTTTGGTATGAAGATGATGTCTAACATTTTGTCTGAATCGCTTAACTTTTATCTATAAATCGACTCCTGTTCTTGCCAGTTCTACAACTCATTCCATAAAAAGTTGGCAGGCGAAAAATTTAAGGTTAGTAATGAAGTAACATCTTTGAGCAGAGATGTGGTTTAAAGTATTTGATTGTAATCATTATCTGGTACAAACACACATCCAGGAAAGAGCCTGTCATTCTGGAGCAAACCACTGTCCAAAAAATCAAACCCTGTTATATTTCCACTGCGTGAATGGGCTTCGACACACAATGTGAACAACCGTGACCTCTGAACCCCAACGTGAACTGCTCTGTGATGTTGATCATTTGTAGTGGTTGAAGTTCAACGAGGCCGAACTTGGAATCCAGTCCCTGTTGGTCAGTCCAGTGATGACCTGCTGACCTGTCCACAGTGCATTGTTCCAGCAGTTTACTGTGAAAATGCACAGATATCATATCGTTAAAATGTACTGATCTGTGATACTGGGGAAAAGCACCTGGAGGGATAATCTCATCCATTTCTCATCCTCTGTCAGTCTACATCTATATTATAAAAGCGAAGTGGCCTCTGTGGGCACGCATGTGTGTGTGTCCGGGGATTCACACAAAATCCAGAAAAAGCTGACTGCCGCAGTTTGGCATACGTATGTATTTTTGGTCAAGGAACAGATTAGTGAAAACGGCAAGTTGATAGGGCCAATATTTTGGGAGATATTAGTAATTTTGGAATTCAGTAGCTTTACGATTACATTGCTTTGGCCAGAACGCTTTGGCGGTGACTGCTGGACAAATGTGGTACAGCATGCACAAATACACAACAGCATAAAAACCACCACATCTAGAACCCGTGAATCCCCACAGGTCAGCGCCCTAGTAGACCACATAAATACCTTCTTCTGTTCAGACAGGAAGTGTGAGGTGTTATTTTTATGATTTTAATTCCAAAAGATAGATGTCTTACATATGCTTAAGTTAAAAAATGTTAGAACATTTCTTTAAGCGAAACACATTTATAGCCATTTAAGGTCCGTTAGAACTGATAATATCGGTTTAATGTTAAACTTAGGCCATGATACAGTTATGCTACGAAAAGGCGAAATATCCAAAATTCCTACATTTCCACATTTTTTGAGGAACATTGAGAGAAGTCAGTGTTCCTCAGCTTATCTTTGGTCCTGAAGGATGACACCTTCCCTGGATGCTACCCTTATTGCACACTTATTTATCTACATCTACATTTCTTTTCATTATCATATTGATAATATTTGTCTTGTACTCATAGTACAACTTGCTGTTCTGTGTTTAATAGTGTTCAAAATATATATTTGGTGTGTGTTTTTTTTCCTGTTACTTTAATTATACTTGCATGGAGCAACACACAATAATTTCCCCTCGGATTAATAAAGTATTCTTATTCTGATATACTCAATCATGGTTATAATCACCTGCTCATATTGGTTGTTTGATATGATATTATTTAGTTTTTACCTCATAAATGTTCCCATTCTGACTTATTTTTCCTTCTGTTTGAGGCCTGATTGGTAAAAATGGATGTTTATGTACAAACCAAATGAAGTTCCTCAGGAAGAATATTAAATATCATGTCCTCAGAGTCTACAATGAAATCAGAGTCACAATACTTTATTAACCTCAGAGGGAAATTATTGGTTGTTAAAGATGCTCCATTCAAGTATAATTAAAAAGTGGCAGGAAAGAAATTATCAATACAACAACAAAAAAACAGATATAAATATATATACCAAATATACATATTAAAACACTCTATTAAAGGGGTCATATTTTGTTAAACCCACTTTTACTAGTCTTTGGTACATTTATTTGTGTATTTGGACCCTAATTGTTCATAAGATTTGAATTTGAACCCTCCAGGTGCTGCAAAGCTTTTATTATATTCATTCTGGCAAAAATTGAGTGGATTTCTATAACCCGTTTTAATTCTTGCTTAATTTGTTATGTTTTATAACTAGATACATCACGACATTTGCACATAAAAAGTCAAGACTTCTGATGAACATTTCTCAGAGTACCCCATAATTGTTTATCAGCAGCAGCGGTTGTACTAAAAACTGAAAATATGTCCAATCTTTGAGCTGATTACCTAAAATGTTCAGTTCAAAATGTTCAGGGGGTGGGGGCATGAAGTGGCTCATTTGCATTTAAAGGGCCAGCACTCAAAACGACCTTTCTGGTGTCATTGGTCAGAAATAGGGTTGAAGATGGACGTGTGGAGTTGAATTAATGAAGAATTCAGACCCAAGCATAGCATTTACAGTTTATGTAGACCACAGGGAAATGTTTAAAAATGCAAAATTCCATTAAAAAAAGCAAAATATCACTCCTTTCAGACACAGTTAGAACAGCAATTTGTACAATATATACTAGACAATATATTATTGATATAATTAAAAAATATGCATAAATAAGTGCAAAAATATTAAACATAAGTAAAGTACTGTAGCTGTAGAAGTGACTGCTCTCTGTATGACATCAGCGTGTTAATGTTTAAGTAAAGCATGTGTCCTGTTGTGTTTGTGTTCCCTCAGACTGGTCGAGTTTACCCGTGCAGATGGCACCACCGGCCGCAGGGTACGGCCCTACATCATCGACCTGGGCTCCGGCAACGGCACCTACCTAAACAACCAGCGCATCGAGGCCCAGCGCTACTATGAGCTCAAAGAGAAAGACGTCATCAAGTTCGGCTTCAGCAGCCGCGAGTACGTCCTCCTGCACGAGTTCTCAGACACCAGCGAGGTGGACGCCAAGCAGGAAGAAGAGGAAGACGAAGGAGTGGACGAGTGAATTCAGGATGGATGGGACAGTCACTGTTCAACCAGTAGCAGGTTCTGCAGGGAATGGGACAAAACATTGAACAAAAGAGGTGTTGGATGGTAAAAGAATGGCCGGTTGGCATGTTCTCTAATTACTTAATTGTTGCTCAAACCTGCCACAACTGTCTCCAAGAAGACTTCCTTTTCTCAGGTTGGTTGTGTAATTTCTGTTTAATGCACGACTCTCTCATCTGACAGCGCTCACATGTAAAACTTCTCGGTGCCAGATAAAGATAATCCGATTCAAATAGTTCTATATTTTTTTGACCACAGCGCTGAGAGCATCATTTTCTGGGGATTAATCTGTTGTCAATGTTGAGCTGTATATGTCATTGTACACCATATGTGGAATGTGAATTCTAGATTTGTGTATAATAAGCATTTAAACACAAAAACACACACATTGTGATATAATATTGCTTTTTTTTTTTTTTTGGCTTTATAGTTCAGGAACATTTGTTAATGCTGTTGGGTGTTTTTTTTTGCACCATGCAGTGTGTATTTAAGGACTTCCTCTTTTATTTTTGTCTATTAAGTCCACTCAGTCACAGTAAATCATCATTTTTGTACTGTAAATAAAGACAGTGGAACATTTTGATTGTCTAATTTATTTTTTTATTGTAGCCACAGAGTTGCATAGGGGTGAGGTCAAGGGTGTCACAGATGGACAGCCCACTACTTTTTGATTCATAACTTTTGAACCAGACAAGTTCAAGACAATTATTACACATAATTGTAAAGGTCTAAATGCCATCTTAAACAAACTCGAAGGACAAAATTTTGTTTCAAATATTTTTAAATGAAAAATATCAAAAACTACTGTGTCATGGATGGATAAAAAATTTATCTATTTTTGCAGAATTACAAAGTTCTCAAAAGTGAAGTTCTTAAGACATTTTCATCCTAAAATATGTTCAGTGTGTACCTTAAACCCTCTGTTTTACAACCTAATAATTGGTTATAGGAAAAAATATTTGATCATTCCTAAATAGCAAGAGTTTTGACAAATAGCGTCACGGATGGACAATAAAAGTAAATATCAAATTAAATCTTTTTTATTTCAGTTATCAATATCATTTTTATTTTTTACAATATTTACAACGTACAAATAATATTAACATTCTATTCAAATGTATTTTACATAGATATACCGTATGTATTTATTAATTTTAAACACTGTGTTTAGAATATGACAAATAATATAATAGTCAAATATCAATGTATTTGGAATAAATTTTGTTTATTTTGAGTTTATAAAATTAACCCAGAATGATGGCAGAAAACTTTGTCACTTTCCAAAGATTCACACTCACAAAACTCAAATTTTTTCTCATTTCGAAATACATTTTCCTGAAAATATAAGTAATTACCTACACAAAAATATAAGCTTGGTGTAGATTATTGTAATTTAATTATTTTGACCAGATGTTAACCTTCCCTTGACTTCACCTATAGGTAGATGAGGCCTCTTCAACTGACTCAAACTAACATTTCAGCAGTTTTAGTAATGATACAATTGAAGGAAATCACACTCATGTTAAAACAGGATAATGAATACTTATAATGTTTAACAAACATTTAAATAAGCAATAAGTTCCTGCTGGAAACAGAGCAAATGTTATGTTTTGTAACTGGAAATACTGACTTTTAGGGAAAATAAAAGCTTAAAAGTAAAACCTGCATTTATGTAGATTTTTAGTTAAACATCTTTAGCCTCATAACATAATTGCCTTAGTCATATTTTTGGCCAAATTGTGAAATCAGCATAACTTTACTTTCTTAACACTGCTGGTTCATTTTATGCAGATTTCACAGTTTGGCCAAAAATATGACTTAGGCAATTCTGCTATGACACTAACAATATTCAGTTTGATCCAGAGGTTGATGCTCAGAAAGTAATTTTTAACAATGGGGTTTATTGATATCAGGGTGCTTGTGCAGGTCTTGAAAGTCTAACAAAGTTTCTCATAGTTGAATTTTAGTGTATGCTCAGAGGAACATAACTTTGTAAGACCAGAAATACATGAGGAAAGCATATAAAAAAACTTGATAATATTTCACTAACTGGTCAGTACTGGAAGGATTCTAATGACATATTTGTGTAATATTCATGCACTTTTGTGATATTCATATGTTTTGAAAATGTTTCTGTCAGTAAAACATAATTTACTGCAAATTATGCATTCATTCATACATTTATTAAAATTAACCTTTCTACTACACACAACAGGTACAATCTCAACCAAAAAAGTAGGAAACCAAGTTTAAAAATACATAAAAAGTCAACGGGGTTTCTGCAGGTCATTAAATAGCATTAAAAGTCATTAAATAGATTTTGTGATAATTAAGACCTTAAATGGCATTAAAAAGCATTAGATTCGATGTCCAGAGGCATTTAAACTGTAACACACTTGATTGAAAAAAAGCATTGTTATTCACAATTTATGTTGATTATATAAACATTTAAGAATTTTGATTGAAAGTATAGTGTGATGATTGACCGCCGGAACCCTTTAATTGACTATTTATGGCCAATACACAAAGTCACAACACCAAATGCTTGGAATGCAACATGCTGTGAGTGTGCTCATGCTGTGGTGAAAGAGTGGAGGGAATATTAGCAAATGTTGGAGAAATGGGAAAATGTAAGTGTCAGCAGAAGTGATTGGAGGAGGAACTATTCAGAACCTGGTTAAAGTCTGTCAATGGAAAACTGTCATATATGATCTTTTAACATTTTTCTTCATGAGATGTAATGAAATGGACGAGAGAATAAACCTGTCAGGTCTAGACACTGAATAGAGATTATAAAAATGTGGTCAACCTCATAGTTTAATTTAATTAATTTAATTTAATTTTATCTTATCCTATTTTACGTTTTTTTTGTTTTGTTTTTTAGGTGCTGGGATGGCTTTCTGTTATTTGACTAACAATGCAATTTGGCACAAAATTTACTGTTGTAATCCTTAGAAATCAACATATTAACTTTTAATTTAGAAATGATCAAACTAAGAGATCAAGTCTGCAATTATGTTAGTATGACGTTTAAAGACGAGTGTAATAGTTTGTCGAAAACTTGGACTGAAAATGACAGTAACTGTCAATTAAAGACTTTTATTTTATGTTAAAAGTTATCTTCTGTTCATATACTTAGAGGTTATGGACATTATATCAGTGTTCTTTTAAAAGTCTAGGAAATGTTTGTGGGAAACCTGAATTTATGAAGAGTCCTTGACTTTAAAACATGAATCCTTGAAGACTTAAACAGCTGTTCAACAGCAGCCAAAAGAGGCTCCTGATCTAAAATGTTTGACAAGTTTTCAATCACTAATTCTATCCGTAAATATAAATTAATTAAAATGCACTTCCTTAGCTTTTTAGTGTCATCAGATATGAACCATTTGGACGTTCAGAGGCTCCTGGGTGACCATAGAAACACCATCATCTTCTGTAACACTGATTCACCAGTAAAACTAATGGAGTTTGACCAAAGGCATCTTCGTTTCTTTTCTTATTGTGACACACATGACACCAGGATCACAGCAAAGTTATGTGTAATGCTGCCTTCATGTGTTATTGGGAAGGTGATCCTTTTCACTTGTGAATTTGAAATTACTAATTAAATCTTAATTAAGAGTGTTGTGTTCAAATGCTCTTGTTGTCGTAGCAAAATGAAGAATGGCTGACACACAATTTATCATGACCTGCTACTTGGATAAAACAGTTTTGGAAGTGATAATTCAGCTGCTACAGCATTTTATTTACATTTTTGTCATTTTTTTGCAAATTGTTTATGCTATAAATGTGCAAAATCCTCAGCTAACAGCAGCAGATTATGCAGTTAATGCAGTTAATGAACACATTATTTATCATTTGCGATGAATCTCTTGTTGATCTCCACCATGTTGAAAAGTTCATCTTGGCAGCACATAGATCAAACATTTTTCAAGTTCATAACTAGTATTTACCATAATTCAAATAGCATGTGAAGGCAGCATTAATTACATCTGAAGCTGTTAGTTAAGTAGTAAGGTGTATAGAAATATGTTGAAGACTGCAGTGCACATATTGTAGATGTCACTTGACTTGTTTGTTGTAGATAGATAGATAGATAGATAGATAGATAGATAGATAGATAGATAGATAGATAGATAGATAGAAATAATAACATGAATCGATAGATAGATAGATAGATAGATAGATAGATAGATAGATAGATAGATAGATAGATAGATAGATAGATAGATAGATAGATAGATAGATAGAAATAATAACATGAATCGATAGATAGATAGATAGATAGATAGATAGATAGATAGATAGATAGATAGATAGATAGATAGATAGATAGATAGATAGATAGATAGATAGATATTTTATTACTTTTATACTTTTCGTGGTTGTTGTTCAAGGTGTTTGTCATTTTCATGCACGTCTTCTTAATATTTCTATTTTTTCCACCTATTTAAACTAGAAGCACTCGGAGAGCGCAGACCTCCGCCAAGGCTGATCAGTGGCCCCCCCCACGCCAAGGAGGTTATGTTTTTGCCAGGGTTTGTTTGTCTGTCTGTCTGTTTGTCTGTCCGTTAGTGTGCAACATAACTCAAAACGTTACGGACAGATTTTGATGAAATTTTCAGGGTTTGTTGGAAATGGGATAAGGAAGAAATTATTAAATTTTGGTGGTGATCGGGGGTCACTGATCAGCCTTGGCGGAGGTCTGCGGCCCCCCCGTGGGCCCCCCCACCCCCGATCACCACCAAAATTTAATCATTTCTTCCTTATCCCATTTCCAACAAACCCTGAAAATTTCATCAAAATCTGTCCATAATTTTTTGAGTTATGTTGCACACTAACGGACAGACAAACAGACAAACAAACCCTGGCAAAAACATAACCTCCTTGGCGGACGTAATAATCTAATCTAATCAGTGGTTTAATCGATTACAAAAATGATCAACAGCTGCAGCTCTGGTGTGCAGTTTCAGTCTGACAGGAAGGAGGAGCTGGAAGGAGGAAGGGGAGGAAGAGGAGGAAGGGGAGGAAGAGGAGGGCGGGTCGTGTGGATCCACGGGAGGACTAACTGAGAATATGCGCGGAGGCGGTGACACACCTGGGAAACTCCACCAAGTCGTAACCCTGTTGATCTAACAGACATGCATTGACTTTCAGACGCAGAAACAACAACAAGAAGAAGAAGAAACAGAAGAAGAGCGCGCGACATGTACACCACGGAGCGCAGGCGCATGAGTCTGCACGAGCTGAAGAGGAAAGATCCCGTGTGGGTGTCCGCTGGAAGTTTATGGCAGGACTCTCTGGCCATCGAGCTGAGCTCCGGGGGCGGCGGGTCGGGTAAACACAGCGCCTCTCCGCGTACCCGGACCCGGGCCGTGTCCGTGGCGTACATTGTCAACGAGGACGCGTCGGTGCCGCAGACGGAGGAGGACCTGTCCCTGAAGTGTCTGAAGGAAGCCTGCGCAGACGCACACGCAGTCCTCAAAACCATTTCATTTGAGAGAATATCCCTGGGAACCGCTGACATCCTGGATAGTTTCTACAACGCAGGCAAGTGTAGGCATGCAGGAATTCCACGCAGGACTTTACGCACATTACGCAAACCTCACGCGCACTTTTTCTTGTCTATATTAATTAAATGTGTCTCCTCAAACAGATGTGGCCGTGGTGGAGATGAGTGACTCTTTCTGCCAGCCTTCACTCTTCTACCACCTCGGAGTGAGAGAAAGTTTCAGTATGACCAATAACATCATCCTGTACTGTTACAAGCAGGATAGTGATCTCCACGCAGTGAAGGTACAAACATGTCAACACACACAGATAAGGTTTACAACTGTCATTCACACTAATCGAAGAGCCATGACCACTGTAGCAACAAACCATGTGCACTCATCTGTACTTCTCCTTTGATTTGGTCCAAAATGCATCCTGCAAACAGGCTTTTCTGTCAATCATCGCCCTCAATGAAATCATCACACACACATTTCATAAGATCTAGATGGAAAAACACTGCATTTAGTCAGATATGAAAGCATGCACTTCAGATAAAATACACTGAACAGAAATATAAATGCAACACTTTGGTTTTTGCTTCCATTTTTCATGAGCTGAACTCAAAGATCTAAAACTTTTTTTGTGTACAGGGTGGGGAAGCAAAATTTACAATGAACATTTAGTTGTTTTTTCTCAGCAGGCACTACGTCAATTGTTTTGAAACCAAACATATATTGATGTCATAATCATACCTAACACTATTATCCATACCTTTTCAGAAACTTTTGCCCATATGGGTAATCAGGAAAGCAACCGTCAAAGAGTGTGTGATTTGCTGAATGCACTCGTCACACCAAAGGAGATTTCAAAAATAGTTGGAGTGTCCATAAAGACTGTTTATAATGTAAAGAAGAGAATGACTATGAGCAAAACTATTACCAGAAAGTCTGGAAGATACTATTAAAGAAGAATGGGAGAAGTTGTCACCCGAATATTTGAGGAACACTTGCGCAAGTTTCAGGAAGCATGTGAAGGCAGTTATTGAGAAAGAAGGAGGACACATAGAATAAAAACATTTTCTATTATGTCAATTTTCTTGTGGCAGATAAATTCTCATGACTTTCAATAAACTAATTGGTCATACACTGTCTTTCAATCCCTGCCTCAAAATATTGTACATTTTGCTTCCCCACCCTGTACACACAAGGTTTATTTCTCTCAAATATTGTTCACAAATCTGTCTAAATTTGTGTTAGTGAACACTTCTCCTTTGCTGAGATAATCCATCCACCTCACAGGTGTGGCATATCAAGATGCTGATTAGACAGCAGGATTATTGCACAGGTGTGCCTTAGGCTGGCCACAATAAAAGGCCACTCTAAAATGTGCAGTTTTATCACACAGCACAATACCACAGATGTCACAAGTTTTGAGGGAATATGCAATTGGCATGCTGACTTCAGGAATGTCCACCAGAGCTTTTGCCTGTGAATTGAATGTTCATTTCTCTACCATAAGCCATCTCCAAAGCTGTTTCAGAGAATTCATGAAGAAGACTGCGTGAGGAAAATGGTGGTCACACCAAATACTGACTGGTTTTCTGACCCCCCTGGACCACCCAATACAGTAAAACTGCGCATTTTAGAGTGGCCTTTTATTGTGGCCAGCCTAAGGCACACCTGTGCAATAATCCTGCTGTCTAATCAGCATCTTGATATGCCACACCTGTGAGGTGGATGGGTTATCTCAGCAAAAGACAAAGGAGAAGTGCTCACTAACACAGATTCAGACAAATTTATGAACAATATCTGAGAGAAATAGGCCTTTTGTGTACATAGAAAATGTTATAGATTGTTGAGTTCAGCTCATGAAAAGTGGGAGCAAAAACAAAAGTGTTGCATTTATGTTCAGTGTAGATTATTCTCTGGTTTTTGTTTGCAGCCTTGTTACCACCAACCTTCCTGTGCATAAACATGAGGCAGTGTCATATTTTATGCAGTCAGTTTTTGTTTTATCGAACTAAGACAAAATATGCAACAGTAACATGCAATAATAATATTAGAGATTAGACTAGATTAGATTAGATTAAATTAGAATTAGAACAGTGTTTTTTAACGTAGGGGTTGGCCCTAGTGGGGTCGCCTGGAATTCAATGGGGTCACCTGAAATTTCTAGTAATTGATTAAAAAAAAAAAAAAAAAAACAATTTACTAATAAAAACTATATGGTGAGTTGAGAGACAATCCCAATCCATAAAAGACATGACAAACTGTGAAGCTGAAACTGATACACTGTGGTACTGTTTATCTTTCAAATGTTCATTGTGGTCAGTTTCAGATGCTGCAGCTCTTTCGTAATTCATAGTTTGAGTTATTGTTTGTTCATTATTAATTGTTAGCCTTGTAAATCCAAGCTGGACTGACTGTACATGTCCTGACCAAGGAAAATAAAATTGTCACTTTGTGCAGTAATCTACACCTGGCTTTTCTGCCTCCGTCCATAATAATATACCTTATATAGACTAAATGCCGTCTAAAATGAACGTTTATTTGCAACATAGCATATCAAACTATTACATGATCAAAAACAATTAATTTTAGAAAAAAAAAAAGTCTCTGTTTTGAATGTCTGGGGTCGCCAGAAACTTGTGATGTTAAAATGGGGTCATGAGCCAAAAAAGGTTGTGTTCTGTTAGCAGCCTTGGTACCACCTACCCCCTCTGTGCATAAACATGACGCAATGTCATATTTTATGCAGTCAGTTTTTGTTTTATCGAACTAAGACAAAATATGTGACAGTAAAATAAACAATAACATTAGAGATTAGATTAGAATATACTGTATAGACAATAACATGTGAATCATGTCTAGGTAAGCATGCCTTTTTTCATTTTTGTACTTTTTTTGGGTCATTTTTCTGTTCAGATTTAGTGATCGTTGTGGTTGTTTTACAGCAGGGGTGCCCAACCCTGGTCCTCGAGGGCTACTATCCTGCATGTTTTAGATGTATCCCTCTCCCAGCACACCTGACGGTCATTATCAGGCTTCTGCAGAGCCTGATGATAGGCCTATCATTTGAATCAGGTGGGTTGGAAGAGGGATACATCTAAAACATGCAGGATAGTAGCCCTCGAGGACCGGAGTTGGGCACCCCTGTTTTACAGTATATGGCATGAATTTCTGCAAGGATTTTTATTTTTGACATTAAAAAAAAAAATCTATTATCAGTTACTCTGTCAGGACTTTTTGCACTCAAGACGAAAATGTACAGGCAAAAAAATACAATAAAATAATCCTTTTTTTTTTAATTTTTTTTTATTTTTCCTTGCTTTTTTTGTCTGTTTTGATAGTTTCGAACAGATCTGAAGTGGTTTATGTGGTTTAGCAGGAAGAGTAGAAAAAATATTGATGATATGATTTTATAGCAGTTCTTTACATGTACATTTTTGGCTCCAGTGTTCCCACAGGGGCAAATTGACACTATATTAAATACTAATCCAGTGAAATCAAAGTTGTTGCTACTCTTTGACACATCCAAGACTCTAATCTCCAGTAGTCCCTCTTTGCATAAGAGATTTACACAAAAAATCTGAAGAAATGACATATGATGATATTATAGCATTATTTAGTGCATGTACATTTTTGGCTCGAGGGTCCCCAAAGGGTAGTAAATTGGAGGGATACACAAGGGTTAAATATTTCAATAGTTATTTTGGGGGGAAAAAGATAATTCTAGTAATGTTTTGTCTTTTTCCAAGTGAATCACATTGTTAGAAAACTCTCTCAAAGTAAGTCAAGAGATCAGGAATTCACAAACTTATTTTGTTTCAAGGAGAACAACTTCAACAAGGTTCGAGGATGGTGGTTTTATGAATTTCTTCTTGCGATATTATTGACTTTAGAGCTCGTCAATGTGACATCCCCCCATGAAAGACATATGTTTACACAGACATATATCAGACACATTTTAGTCTGACATATTTTGCCTCTATTCCTGTGTTCATGGAGCTGTCTTTATCAGCCAGAGCAAAATCTATCATACAGTAGAATTAATATACGTATTAGTGTATGACATGTAAATCTATTTTCCTAATCGTAACAGAAGAAAAGTATAGAGTTTACAACGGTTATATTCAGTAAAACAAAGACAAACTGTGAATTATAATGAAAAGAAGAAGACATCTTTGTTGTAGTTTGCTGTACACTGAATGGTAAAGTAGTGTTATGGGTAAGAGTGTGTTTTACAGGCAGCATTAATCACTTTTGGTGGTTGAGCTTATTGACTAATGTGGGAAGGGTTTTGGAAAATTAAGAAACTCTGACAAATTAGGCAAGTATGGCTGGACCATATGACCAAAACTGATAACCCAGTGAAGACTTTCCAAATCAGTTCATGATCGTTATCATGAAAAATAATTATTTCTGTGAAGATTGGTGTGGAAGACTGAAGTCTGAGGTGAAAGGTGTTGGAGTCAAGTTACATTTCCATCATCACTGCCATACAGACATGGGTGGAAAGACTTTCTCAATCACAATGAATATAAAGGCATAAAAATTAAAAAATAGTGATCTGAAAGCATGTTTGATTATTAACTCATAAAGCAGGAGATCGTTGCACTATTGAATAATGTTATCACATATTGCAAATTTCCTCATATTGTACAGGCATATTTAATATGTATTTATTGGTCAGCACATGATAAACACTTAGCAGGCAGTGCAGCATTTCACTAATACAGAGTTAGAACTCTTACAACAGCAATTATAGTAAAATAAAAACACAAAAAACCGTTAGTTTTACAGATTAGTTGTATCTTAAGTTGGTAGTAAGGTAGTGAGATGAACAGAAATGTGTTGAAGACTGCGGTGCACATATTGTAAACAAGTCGGATGGATGGATGGATGGATGGAAAGTTACATTTTCATCATCATTGCCATACAGACATGGCTGGAAAATGTATCACAAAAGGCTGTCTGACTCGCAGTGAATATAAAGAAATGAAAATTAAAAAATAGTGATCTGAAAGCACGTTTGATTATTAACTCATAAAGCAGAAAATCCTTGCACTATTGAATAATGTTATCACATATTGCAGATTTCCTCATATTGTACAGGCATATTTAATATTTATTTAATGGTCAGCACATGATAAACACTTGGCAGGCAGTGCAGCATTTCACTAACACAGGTAGAACTGTTACAACAGCAATTATAGTAAAATAAAATAAAGCAAAACATTAAAAGTCTTTGTATTTTAAAGGGGTCATATTTTGCTAAACCCACTTTTATTAGTCTTTGGTTCATGTATTTATGTATTTGGACCCTAATAGTTCATAAAGTTTGAATCTGAACCCTCCAGGTGCTGCAAAGCTATCTTGATATTCATTTTGGCAAAAATCGAGTGGATTTCTACAACCGATTTCAATTCCTGCTTAATTTGTTACGTTTTATGACTAGTTATGTCATGACATTTGCACATATAAGGTCAACACTTCAGATGAACATTTCTCCAAGTACGGCATAATTGTTTATCAGCAGCAGCGGTTGTAGCCAATACTGAAAATATGTCCTAACTTCGAGGAGATTACCTAAAATGTTCAGTTGTTGGTTGTATTAATGAACACAAGTGGCTGAATGGAACAGAAAGCACGATCAACAACCTGGAGGGAGTGAGGCGTGACATGGCTCATGTGCATTTAAAGGGCCAGTGCTCAAAACCACCTTTCTGGTGTCATTACTCAGAAATAGGGTTGAATATGGACCTGTGGAGTTGAATTAATGAAGAATTCAGACCCAAGCATAGCATTTACAGTTTATGTAGACCACAGGGAAAATATTTAAAATACATAATTCCACTTAAAAAAGCAAAATATCACTCCTTTAACTGATCTTGTAAAGAGATAAAAGAAACTGATGTGATCATTTATTGCCTCAGCCTACTTTTAAAGCATTGGAAAATGGTCAGTCTTAACCCTTTATAGGGCACTCATCCTCTGAAATACTCTGAAATTCAAAATTTCAACCTTAGTGTGTTATTAGTTATCGTCATATGCCTCCTTGCTATAAAACATCTGAGCAGCACTTGCTAAAAAGTAAACACATGCAACAAAACAACTGTTATAAGGTCATAAACTGACAAAAATCATTCATATTCACTATTTACAGCTTCAAAATGTCCATAAAATCTCTCTCAATCACACTGTAGTGTTTCTAAAAACCAACATGCCTCTGGACCTCAATGAGGCACAGGATTGGCCCCATATTTAATGTTTGAGGAAATTACCAAAATTAGTCACTTGCCCAATAAATGGTTAACACTGTGACTTAGACCTTCATGATGCATTATGTGTGTTTTCAGGAGCAGTGTGGAAGTTACACGTTCATCCCGTATGTAGTTTCACCTCAGGGTAAAGTGTTTGCCTGCGACGCTACAATCATGACTGGTATCAAGGAGTTGATGCAGCCTAGTTTCCAGCTGGAGCCACTGCTTACACCATTGGTGGAGAGACTGGTGCATCTGCTGAACAATGTGCAGATTCAGTCCAGGTTTGATCGGCTTCAATTTACCACCAAAACATCATCGTCTCACGTTACACAGGCGTTTGCTTATACTGTAACACGGAGCCTTGCCCATGTTCCACAGGACTGAAGATTGTGAAAGTTTGGAAATGTATGACCTATTTTGTTCTTTGTTCTTGCAGCGAGTACTTCCGGGAGTCGGTCAGGCATGAGATCCGTATGGCACGGGAGCGCTTCAGGGGCCGAGCGCTCAGCGAGGAACTGGGTCGCATCCAGGCGCGCCTAGACAGTGTAGAACTGCTCACACCTGATATTGTCATGAATCTGCTGTTGTCCTACCGGGACATCCAGGTATGTGGGTGTAAGTTTGTGAGTATGTGCAGAAACCAGATGACTGTTTGTTTAGTCAATAGTGTCATTCATCATGTGTTACCTTCAAAAATATTTTAAGCACACACACAGAGACAGGACTGTAACTGAAACCACAACTTGTGTACTGCTTAACACTTGCAGTGCCATGGACCGATTAAATCGGCTTTACGAAAACAACCTGTAAAGTGCCACGGGCCGATCAGATCGGCTTTGGAGAACACGCCATATTTGTGTACAAACAAACCATCCACCCCCATTTCTTTCTCACATTTCGATGACATTCTTTCTGTGTCCCCCTTTTGAGACCAAGCAGACGGGAATTTGAGGTCACGCGACCGAATAATATTTTTATATCTTTTTAATGTTTCTTATTCTCCGGTGTTTCATCAGAGGGAGCCCTCCATGCCGGGGGGCGGCTGTGGACTCCGGGGGCTGTGGCGGCGCCTTCTCTCACTGGGGTCCGCTTCTTTCTGGTGGGTGGGGGTCCCAGTTGGCCCTCTCCCACTAGTTGGGATGCGGGGCTGTGTTGCTGGTGCCTGGTCGCCGGGGTCGGCGGCTGCATCCTGGTGCGGATGGCTCCCTGAGACAGCGCCTCCTAAATTGATGTTTTACTTTTACTTGTACATTTTTGTTCTGGTCTACCCGTGCTCAGTCAGTCTTCTTAGGTATGTGTGAGCTTGTGGGTTTGCATGTATATGTGTGTGTGTGCGGGTGAGTGGGTGGGTGTGGGTGGGGGGCGGTACTGATTTTTAAACTGATATGTAAAGCATTTTGTGCTACAGTTTTTAATGTATGAAAAGTGCTATATAAATAAAGATTATTATTATTATTATTATTATAAATTATGCAAATTACGATCAATAATGAATCGGCTGCGTCCGGTGCGTTTTGGATCTAATCAGCAATCTGTCGGATGTTACCGAGCGGTTTCCTGCAGGATTCTTCAAATATTATAAAAACGACGCGAAATACTGAAAAACGGCCAAATTCTGTGGCACTTTTAAGGCTTATTAGCCCCTTAACTGTCTGGCACTTAAAGAGTTAAAGTAGTAAAGTAGTAATGTTGATGTAACTACCTCTGCCAAGTGTAATGGCGGAGGTTATGTTTTCATCGGGGTTTGTCTGTCTGTCTGTTAGCAAGATAACTCAAAAAGTTATAGATGGATTTTCATGAAATTTTCAGGAAATGTTGATACTGGCACAAGGAACAAATGATTAAATTTTGGTGGTGATCAGGGCAGAGGGGATGGGCAGGCGGATTTTTTGTTTCTCCGTCTGTCTGTTAGCAAGATAACTCCCAAAAAAATTATGGACGGATTTGGATGAAATTTTCAGGAAATGTTGATACTGACCCAAGGAACAAATGATTCAATTTTGGCGGTGATTGGGGGGGCTGATCTGCCTTGGCGGAGGTCTGCACTCTCAGAGTGCTTTTCTTGTTTTATTTATGTATACATTTTTTTTTTTTTTTGCTTTTTTTGTCTGTTTTGGTAGTTTTGAACTGATCTGAAGTGGTTTATGTGATTTACGCAGAAAAAGAAGAAAAAGTATTGATGATATGATTTTATAGCAGTTTTTTACATGTACATTTTTGGCTCCAGTGTTCCCACAGGGGCAATTTGACACCATATAAAAATGCTAATGCAATGAAATCAAAGTTGTTTCTACTTTTTGATACATCCAAGACTCTAATCTCCAGCAATCCCCCTCTGCATGAGAGATTTACACAAAAAATCAAAAGAAATGACATATGATGATTTTATAGCATTATTTAGTGCATGTACATTTTTAGCTCGTGGTTGCCCAAAGGGTAGTAAATTAGAGGGATACACAAGGGTTAAATATTTTAATTGTAATTTCAAGGCGAAATTAAAAAAAAAACAACTATTGACTTAGTCAGTCAGTAGTGCAAGGGCAAACATGAAATAAAGTATTGCCACTTTATTTCAGTGTTGCTCATGCTGCTGCTACATACACCACCACTTTAACTGTACTGTTGCTGCCTACTGTGAAATTTTGTACATATTAAGAAGTCATTTTATTATTTATTTTGTTTTCACATTTTATGGTAGTTTTTATTCTACCTTTTATATGTTTCATGTTTTATTTTTTAATCTCCTCTGCTACAAAACTGACACCTGGGTAACTATAGTTTTTTCTATCATGTACCATTAACCAATTGACAATAAAGCTGAGTCTTAAGTAAAAGTATGAATATGACATTCAGAAAATACAAGGTGTCCTTAAAGTTTCTTTACAATTTAACACATTTATTTCAAAAGCAAATGAATAGACAAATCTGTGAAAATTATTACAAAATGAAAACTAGATATTAAAGTTTTTTGTTTTCATTTTGCCTCATTTAATACACCTCTATATAGACTCCATTAGTTGCACAAACCACATCCAGATGGTACTGGCAACTGTCAACTTACAGTCTAACCCTAAGAAATCACCGACTTTCGGCACAAAACAGATTGTGATGCAAACTTCACTTATGTGCACTAACAACAATTGAATTATGGACTTGTGATGTGGAATAAGTAAAGGTTTTTCATGTGTATTGTGTTGCACTGCTCAGTGTCACCATTACCATTATGTACATAGGCATCATTACCAATATAGTCAGTACACAATGCATTTATGGGCAAATGTAGGCTGTTGTGTAATGTGATGCTGTTGCTATACTGTCAACATTGTTTCTATGCAGGAGACAGCAGTTCAGTTCCTGTGGGTTGATTTATTTTTTGTTTTTTTTTTACTTTGCATTGGTAGTTACAAATGCTATTTAATATTCGCATCTTTCAGTTAATATATATATATATGTATATGGTAATTTCGTCTTAATACTGCAATGTCATTCACTGTGTTACTTATTGCAGTCTTAGTGGACTAACATTTTGTTATATTTGTGTTGTTATATAATTCACATCATTTCCACTTTATTTTGTATGCTATGTGTGCTCTTTTTATAAGTTATTTCTTTTTTTTTGTAGATCTTTTATGCTTTTATTTTGATCATATACATAGAAGTAGAGTATGTGTGCTGCTAAACTGTAACTCACTGTTGTTTTTTTACTGGACAATAATAATAATACAACTTCTATTTTTTTAGTTTTTAACTGAGGCACCAAAACTCTCTTGTTAGGCTTTGTGTGTGTTTCTTTTTATTGTTGTTGTTGTTGTTATTGAGGGTTAGTGTCATAAAGCAGCTGAGCATAGGGCACCCACATGTCCAGCAACAGCAGCTCCAACACTATAACATGTTGTTATTCTGGTTCCTCTTTGTTCTCAGGATTATGATTCCATAATTAAACTGGTGGAGACTTTAAACAACCTGCCCATGTGTCTGGTCGCAGGACATCAGAATATCAAGTTTCACTATATATTTGCTCTAAACAGGTATCCATTGTATTTTTTCCCCTATATTTTTGTTTTAATGTTTAGCCTTGAGAAAAACATAAAGCTCTTTGTTCCTCATATCAGGAGGAACCACCCTGGAGATCGCGCCAAGGCGTTGGAGACCATTCTGCCCATCGTGGAGTCTGGGGGAAAGGTGGCGTCGGACGTTTACTGCCTGTGTGGACGAATCTTCAAAGACATATTCATGAGCTCTGGATTTACTGACCACCGCAGCAGAGACCAGGCCTGCTACTGGTACATTCAGTTTGGGGTTTTTGTGACACAGGGACTTCTTTTGTAGTATATACATACACTACTGGTCAAAAGTTTTAGAAAACCCCAAATTTTCCAGTTTTGTGTTGAAAGTTGTGTATTTGAGTTGAAACTGAGACTTGCTTACTACGACCACTATTGAGCTGAGCTTGAAGCTGTTGTCCTGTGAGTTGCCTATCACGCAAGCTGTTTACTGTCAGAAACTTGTCTTCTGATTCTGTTGTGGCTTTGGGTCTGCCAGACCTCTTCCTGTCAGCATTTCCCCCAGTTTCTGAGTGCCTTTGGATGGTGAAGGAAACTGGACTTACTGACACCTGGACTTTCTTGGCAATTTCTCTGTAGGACAGACCTACATTTTTAAGTGTTATGATGGTGTGTCTCTCTTCTATCGTTAATTGCTTTTTCCTCTTTTCCATTTTTATAGTAACACACTACTTTCTGCAGTACAATACTTTTCAAATAATGCTCACAACGGTATGGTACCAAAGTGTGTTCCAACACTACTTTTATGCAGACACAGGGGGTTGTAAGTAATTCAGAAACATTGGAACACCTGTAAGAATTGGTAGCACCAACTTTCGAGGCTTGATCAACCTCCATTGCTGCAGAATGGCTTTAAGTTGTTAACCCATTTCTTGTTCACCTTTTTGTATAATTCTGAAATATACATTATTTTTCAGCTTTGTTTAACCTTAACTTTTTTCTTTTTTTTTTTTTTTTAACCTCTGGCAGTTCACCACTTACCTTTGTACCTTTTCAAGCTGTTCATTGGACTTGAACTGCTTGAATTTCAATACAAAACTGGAAAAATTGGGGTGTTCCTAAAACTTTTGACTGGTAGTGTATATTTGGTGTGTGTGTGTGTGTAGGTGTATATGTGTGTGTATATATATATATATATATATATATATATATATATATATTCAGAACTATTTTCACTGCCCGGCCAAAAAAAAGTCAGACATGCAGTATTTCAGTGCACTACCTTTGGTTTTGATTACAGGAGACATTCTTTGTGATGTCATTTTTGCCACATAATGCTTATGTAGTATCACAATAAGGTTCATAATATTTTTTCCATCCATAGTTGCATTAATTTTTAATTATTGATGATGGAGTATTGGACCGCTGCATCAAGTCTTCATCACATCCCAAATTACACAGGACAGGACACTTACTGCAGTTAGAGTTAAATAAACAGCCTGGATCAAAAAAAAAGTATCTTCCTGGATTTAACTAAGCAAATAGTTCAGATCCTTCCATGGGTAAGTACTGCAGTGTGTAATGTTTCAGCTGGAACAGGATATTTAACTTTAACTGATGCATTAAGTGTCCTCTTATGTCTCTAATGTCAAACAGATTGGACAATGCCAGGATTGATCAGGATCATCAGGTTTGTGACAGAATGGTTCAGGGAGAATGAGACACCATTTACACACAAAGATTAACCTCCATAATGTCCAGACTCTAATTTAGGATGTGATGAAAACTTGATGCAGCAGTCCGGTTCTCTATCATCAGTAATTAAAAATTAATACAACTATGGATGGAAAACATATTATGAACCTTATTGTGACACTACATAAACATTATTTGGCAATAAAGCTGTGACAGTGAATATCTCCTGTAATCAAAAATGTATACTTAGAGCTTTATATATTTATATATTTTCTTTATCTGTTGTATTGATCATTTCTTTCCTGCTACTTTTTATTCTACTTGAATGCAGTGACTTTAACACCCAATAATTTTCCCCTGGGATTAATAAAGTATTCTGATTCTTTTGTGCTGTTCATATTATCCTTGCGGGTCTCTGTGTGTAGATGTGGTATATTCTTTTTTTTTTTTTTTTTCAGGTATGGGAAAGCTTTTGAAACAGAGCCGACTCTCCACTCTGGCATCAACAGCGTGGTCCTCTTGATGGCCGTCGGACATGAGTTTGACACTTCTATTGAACTACGCAAAATAGGTACATTATTTTCCCATTTTTGCTGAAACCAACTTATAAGATCCAATACACTGTTTCTGTCATATCTGCAATCTTTGATGAATGTGGCAACCATTTCTGTCTTATTTGTCCAAACTATCCTGAATACATTCTAATGTATGTACGTAGTCATGCCTAGTACAACTGGATTAAATCAATGCACTGTATATTCACTGTTTTAACTTTTACTGTGGTCTGAGAATCATTATAGACGTCCACTCAAAGATGATGCTTGTTATGATTATTTTTCTTTTGTATCCTCTAAGAGCAGATAGTTTTTTTGTTTTTGTTGCTTTTGTTGTCATTCTTTGTCTATTTTATTTGCTCAAGAGTGGATGGAGGGGTGGGTGTGGAGTCTTTTTTGTCATTTTCTGTCTGTTTTGTGATGCGTCTTATGTCTGTTCTTCAAAATTTTAAAAATACCACTATAATATCGTCACTGTCGAGCAGAAACCTCTTATGCCCAAAATGGTTATTTTTCAGCGAACTGGAAAAATGATGTATATTCTAAATAAATGAATGGGGTTAAGAGATGTAGTCACAAACTGTTTTCATCACTTTTCGTCGGTTAAATATTTCTAAAACCATCAAACCAATGTGAAGACTGACCAACAGAATCGTCCAGAAGACCAAAAATGGACTTAAAAGGTTTTCGGTTTTCGCCTGACATCAATGATATGCTTATAAGGAATAAGCCATGGTTGTTTTGTTAACATTCTGTGTTTGGTGTCCAGGTGTGACCATCAACACTCTGCTTGGGAGGAAGGGCAGCCTGGAGAAGATGAAGGAGTACTGGGATGTGGGCTTCTACCTTGGAGCAAACATCCTTGTTAATGAATACAGAAAAGTCATCGATGCCTCTGAGAAACTCTACAGGCTCAAGGCGCCCATCTGGTAAGACTTAAACAGTTATGTTGATAAGGATGTTAAAAGTAGAGTAGGAAGGATTTCAAAGGGGTCCAGTGTCCTCATGAGTGTAAGGTCTGTTTCTCAGGTATATAGCGTCCATTATGGAGACATACATCTTGTACCGTCAGTTTGCCAAACTGCCTGAGGTGAGATCTCCCAAACAGGACATGTTGGACTTCTGGATGGAGCTGCTTCTGCAGGCCTGTAAACCTACCATCTCCACAAACCGCTGCCCAGTAAGTCAACACAGATCAGACTAAACGGCATCCTTCAGGACAACAAGCGATTCTAGTGGTGGTTATGTACAGATGTGTTCAGGGAAACTAAAAACACAGCAAGTTTATTACACCTTTCAGAACATTTAAGCCCAAACATTTTTCGCTTTGACCAAATTGAGCCATAATCTTTGCTAGCAAACGTTCGTTTATTTGCAGTTTTAACCCTGTATAGCATGGAAGTCATATGGAAGCCAGGAAAAGTGAAAAAAAAATAAATAAAAGAGGAAAAGAAAAGAAGAGGCAGCATTTTGGGGTTCATAATCCTTTTCCCATAATACCTCAATAATACAGGGGGGGTTGCAGGCAGAAACGCCATCACCAAATATTGGCTAAAAAAGGATCCTCCCTCAATCTCCTTGGTGATAAAAACTGTCAATCATATCCATTTAATGGAAATGATGACCTGCAGTCTCCGCCTACAACAACACAAGGGTGTAAAGTATTGGAAAAAATGGGACTTTTTCATCCAATCTGTGGATAGTAAACAGTATGTAAATGTCTGAATGTACCTGTTACCATTTCTATGTTTGTTTTGTTCCTTATACTAAAACAATAAAAAAGTACAAAAAAAAAATAATACAGGGTGTCCACAAAGTCTCTTTACAATTTAAAAAAAAAAAAAAAAAAAAAAAAAAAAAAAAATTATAACAAAAGCACTTGATGATATGTAATGGTGCTATGCTGCAGCCAACATGGCAAGAAATCCAGTACAGTTTTGATGTGCTTTGAGCAACTAAACAGGGTTCCCACGCATCCTGGAAAACCTGGAAAATGATTAACCAATTTTCCAGTCATGGAAAACATATGGAAAATGAGAAAGAAAAAGGTCAAATGTCCTGGAAACAGTTAAGTTATCCTGGAAAATTATTTATCCTTCCCCTGCCTTGTGACCTTGTCTGCCTAAACTGAGATGAAACAATGGAAATTTTTTTTCAGTGATTTATTGAAAATATACAAATATTTTAGAGGAAGTGCGGAAGAGAAAGGAACGGAGAAGAGAAAGTTGAGTTGGAATTGCCCAATTTGAACATTGTAACACCAGTTTGTCAGGTTAAAGAAGTGCTACGCTGTAATCTGTGGGTGTGTTTGCATTATTATGATACATTTGTCATAATTAGTTTTCATAGATAAATTATAGCCATAGACTGTACATCAAATGTCAGAATAATAAACATAGAAACAATCTGGGTAAATGCAAGTTACAACTGTAGAAAAGAACGCTTCCAAAGAAGGAGGGGGAATGGATTAGTGTATGATGTGATAACTTGTCTTTGTAGTGGCTGGAACTGTCCTGGAAAATAATTTCAGGTAAAGAGTGGGATCCCTGCTAATGGTGCCCATATAGGGGAGTATTAAATGAGGCAAAAAAAAAGCCTTCAATATCTACTTTCATTTTGTAATAATTTCCACAGATTTGTCTATTCATTTGCTTTTGTAATAAATTTCTGAAATTGTAAAGAGACTTTATTGGACACCCTGTATTGTTGATATTAGCTAATCTCATTTCGACATCCATGATAACAGCCTGGACACTGATTTCTATGCAGAGAACTTCACTTGTTTTTCACTCACTCCAGACTTCTCCTCTGTTCTATTCTTGTAAAGCGACAACACTAGCTCCAGACTCTCAACACAAACGTCATATAACAGGGTTCCTGCTGGGTCTTAAAAGTCTTGAATTTACAAATCTGCATTTAATACCTTAAAAAGTCTTTAAAAGGTATTAAATTTGATATGGTAGGTCTTAAGTTATGTTGCCATACATGTGTTTAAATGTGTCTGTTAAATGTCCAAGCTGCAAAGAAAGCAACATTAGTCTACTCCACTGGTTCCCAACCTTTTTTGGTTTGTGACCCCATTTTAACATCACAAATTTCTGGCGACCCCAGACATTCAAAACGGAGACATTTCTTTTGCTAAAGTTATTTGTTTTTGATCATGGAATTGTTTGCTATACTATGTTGCAAATAAACATTAATTTTAGACACCATTTAGTCTATATAATGTATATTATTATGGATGGAGGCAGAAAAGCCAGGTGTAGATTACTGCACAAAGTGAGAATTTTATTTTCTTTGGTCAGGATATGTACAGTCAGTCCAGCTTGGATTTACAAGGCTGACAATTAATACTGAAAAAACAATAACAGAAACTATGAATTATGAAAGAGCTGCAGAATCTGAAACCGACTACATTGAACATTTGAAAGATAAACAGTACCACAGTGCTTCAGTTTCAGCTTCACAGTTTGTTATGTCTTTTATGGATTGTGATGGTCTCTCTCAACTCACCATGTATTTTTTATTATTTTTAGTTTTTATTAAGTTTTCAACCCCAAGGTTGAAAAACACTGGTCTACTCAGTTTCACCTGTTCCAACCTGACAATTTATATTGAAATTAGGAACCAATTAGCACCAACTCTGCAGCCCTCGATGAGAAATGACATGGAACAGTGGGAATCAAGGTGTTGGAGTATGTAAATACATTTGCCTAAATTCTAAGAGTTATGGTTTTTTTGCCAGTGAAATAGACTGTGAAATGGGCATTAAATTCTGTTCTTAGTCTTAAAAATTCAACTTGTAGAAACCTGTAGGAACCCTGTATAAACATACAAGCATGGGTCAAAAACAAAAAGGAAAGAGGGTTAAAACAACTAAAGGCTCCATAATTTATTAATGTTAAGCCTAGTTTTCCATGTCTTTCCAGGTTCTTATTCTGGAGCCCAGTAAAGTCTTCCAGCCATCTATAGTATGTGTGAGCGAGGAGGATGAAAACCGCACCGTCCAACTGAAACATATCACTACATTAAAGGTACATAGACCCTTGTATCTCTGAAAGTACCTGTCAGTAAAACAGAGACGCAGTTCAAGACCTTTGTTGCGCACTCTCATTTATGGTTGAATGAATGTTTGATCAGAAGTGTGTGGGCGTGCTCTGACAGTCACAGAAAAAAAAAAGATTTAGCTCATACTTCATCCGTGAAAACAAAATCCGGTGTGAGCTGTCCTGCTGTGTGTAATGCACTTCAGAGTAAATGTCATTTTTTGCATCTACAGAAAGGCTTACACCAGTGGACTTTCCCGGCCTCTGCAATTCGGGGAGTGAGGTACACTGGAGCCCAGCATGTGCTAACATCTCTCAAATATCTGCTCTGACTTTTTGGGTGTGTTCAAGCCCACAGCACCAGCCACGGGACACAAAAACATCTGCGTTGTCTGGGAAACCTTGGCTGCCTGTCAGATTTCTGCTCTGTCAATATGGTTTCAGGCTTTGCTTCTTTGTTATGCGACCCCGGCTTTTTATTGATTACTTTTTTTTTTTTTTTCAACTACTAATCATTGCAGCTGTGTACTTTAGCGCTGTTTTGTCTGCTGATTTGCCACTCGGCCAGTTTAAGCAAATTTTAACAACAGAAAGCAAACACGGTTCTGAAAAGTGCTGTATTTGAGAGGTAGAAACCAAACTGCTGCTTCGCTGGAACAGAAAAGGGCGCGATCAATGCAATCTGTTTATATCTGTATCGAGGCCTTTTATAGCCAAAGCAAACAAAAGAATGACTGATTAGAGTGCGTGAATTATTAAAATCTGTTTCTTTTTCCTCGTCAGCGCTTCAAAGATTGATGAGCGGAGCTGCTTCCTGTATGTCCATTACAACTCGGATGACTTCCAGCTATGCTTCCCCTCAGAGATTCACTGCAAAGGGTGAGCGACTTCCAGACTGGCTCAGATCCAGCAGGACCTACTGTGTTTATTTTGTGCGTCAGTCAGTGTGAATGACCTGACCATTGACCAGCTGACGGCCACAACAAAGAAAAACACACCATCTGACTGACAGTAGATAGATGGGCAGATACTCACTAGGCCACAGCGGTACATGTTATGGAGGGATAATCCGAGGTTGATTGACAAAGACTGTTGGTAAACTGGCATCTTAAAGTGTGAAGCAACTGCACTGCATGAGTCATACTTCCTCTAATGCCCTCCAGGAAATCCCCTGGACCGATTCCTGCACTGAAATATATATTTGACCTAAATGAAATCACTTCAAAAAGATTTAGTTTAGTGTCACATTCACCCGCAAAATCCAGCTGCACTCTTCAGTAGAATAGAATTCACTCCCACTGTACCAGAAGTTTCCTCATTTTCTCTTTCTTACTTACCAGACAATAGTACAGGGTTTCTGCAGGTCATTAAAAAGCATTAAAAGTCATTAAATAGATTTTGTGAAAATTAAATGGCATTAAAAAGCATTAAATTCAATGTCCAGAGGCATTACAAAATTAAATACACCTGATGAGGAAAGAAAGCATTGTTATTCACAATTTATTTTGATTATATAAACATTTAATAGTTTTGATCAGAAGTATAGTGTGATGATTGACAGGTGGAACCTTTTAATTGGCTATTGTTTATGGCCGATGCACGAAGTCACAACACCAGATGCTTGGAATGCAATGTGCTGTGAGCATGTTCATGCTGTGGTGAAAGAGTGGAGGGAATATTAGCAAATGTTGGAAAAATGGGAAAGTGCAAGTTTCAGCAGAAGTGATTGGAGGAGGAACTATTCAGAATCTGGTCAAAGCCTGTTGACAGTAAAAATATATATAATATTGTATCTGCAGTTGGATATGTGCATCACATTTGTTAAAGTGGCATTGAAAAGGGCATTAAAAAGCATTAAATTAGATCTGCTGATACCTGCAGAAACCCTGTAGTAATAAACAGTAGTAAATGATGGGAAACTAATGTATTTGTATTGCACCATGGTCTTGACTGGAGTAACAATGATGATTTGTCATAGATAAGATAAGTGACTGTTTCTTCTAAACATCATCTCCGGTGAAACTGCTGGTCGGATTCATTTAAAATTTTATATGTAGGTTCCTTGGAACAATGTCTACTAAGTTTGTTCACAGTTTTGAGAAATTTAGATTTTTGAATTTTTGACGAATTTTTGAAATATAAAAAATTTGCTTTTACTTATAATGGGTCATATTTTGAAGACTTACAACATGGAAATGGTTACAGATATCAATATAGTTACTGTTGAGCACTGATAGGAAGTCATATATGGACTTTAATTTGGGCCCATGACCTTTGACCTTGAGTGACCTTAAAGGGTTGAACTCAAGGTCACCAATGTTTAGATAACATGGAAATGGTTACAGATATCAATACACAGTCCCAGAAAACATTATTAAACCATCAGAAGTCATCAAAAACAATGGTTATGCAATCAAGTACTAACTCCTGTGTGTATCATGTGACTAAAACAGACAGAAAAGAAAACATGGAATGCCTAAAAGCACTGTTTTTGGCAGTACAATGCCATAGCGATTGATGTAAGAACTTAAGTGATTTTGGTTATCGAGAAAACATAGAAAATGGCTAAATATCAGCTCTGAAATTAAACTGTTACGAGCTTTTTTTGTTATCATTATATTTGTCCAAATAAATTAACCTTTAGTTGTACCAGGGATTAAAATGAACAAGAAACTGAAGAAAACAAGGTGGTCTAATAATTTTTTCTGCAACTGTAGTTACTATTGATCACTGACAGGAAATCATATATGGACTTTCATTTAATAAGTTCAGTTCTCTTCCAGTCAAAGTACCACCCGCTTTTATTGGGAGGTTGATCTGCATCAAGACCACAAGACTCTAACATAGACAGAACCTGACAGCCTCACAAATTCCTATTCCCATTGGTCCCATTTTCTTTTTCTACACAGTGGTAGTTTGGATGTCATATAGTTATTAGGTGTGTCTGATATCTTACCTCAGTCACTGGTGGAAAAAGTATTGAAGCATAAAGTACCAATACAGCCATGTAATATTATTCCATTATTAGGATTTTTTTTTTTTTTTTTAATTTAACTAGGAAAAATTGAGTCACTGAGATTAAAAATCTCTTTTGCAAGGATGTCCTAGCTAATATAGCAGCAGCAAAAGGTTACAGAAAATAGACCCATACCTTCCCACTAAAACATACATAGTGAAATGTAGTATTTGAATGTTCCCAGAGTAATGAGAATACCTGAGCTCATGTCACTCCAAACTTTTCCTTCCATCTTCGGACAAAAAAGTGAGTCAATCGGACAGTGTCTGTATTTTTAAATTGCTGTTGACCTCAGCTAAATTTTCACTTTAAAAAAATGTTAATTGCACTTTAAAAACTCTCAAACTTTCCTGGTATTACTAAATTATTGTTTGTTTTGCTTTATTATTAGCTGTCTTTTAAAACCTCTTTTCTTTCATGGCGTGTACTGCTGACCCCTGGGCCAGGTTGCACTTTGGAACTCTTATTTGGTTAAATAAAGGATAAATAAAAAGATAATAATATTAAAAAAAAATAAAGCACAAAAAAATAAGCCAAAAATTGAAACAGAAAGGTAATGGGATCTAACATCAGAAAAAATAGGAATGGCAGTCAATGGGGAGAGACTAAACATTTTTTTGATTTCATTGAATTGTGCCACAATTTGTCAATTTAAAAGACAGTTTATGTTTTGAGAAAGTCCTACGTTATGATAAGGCTAATGAACATCTAGTTTAGGCTTAAACAGTTCAATGGACTCAATCCCATATTTCACATGAAACACGTCACCAACACCGAAACAGCCATTGACACACAGTATTTCACCTCATTCCTCAAGAGGGAGGGCAAAAGTAATCAAAGAAGCGGAAATCACTACAGGTCTGGTCATGTTTACGCTGCAGAGACGTCTTCAGCAGATCTGAAGCAAGAAAGTTCAGGTGATGTCACTTGCACAACTTTCAGGTTTGTAGTCTTAGTATTTACATATTCTCACAGTCTGATATTGTAACATCCGTACAACACACTGCAATAGTTTAAATAAAAAAGCACCGTAGGAGTAAATGATGCACAATTCAAACGGGGTCAAAAAATCATTTGTTTCTCACTACTGTGTACATGTACAATGTGTAGAGAAATGAGGTCTGATGGGGCACAACAGGAAGCAGTGGGACTTCACCTACTTACTCTGGGGAAGTTGGTAACATCTCATAAACATCTGAAATATGAGCCTTATTACTTACAGCTTTTTATAAGATGCCAAACCCCCCAAAAAACCCTCTGGTTCAATCCCTAACATGCCATATTTTACCTAAAAGCTCTTTATAGGGTTCCTCAGGGGGTCTTAAAAGTCTTGAATTTACAAATCTGCATGTAATGCCTTAAAAAAGTCTAATAAATCTGATATGGTAGGTCTTAAGTTATGTTGTCATAAACCTGTTGGCTGTATTGTGTTTAAATGTGTCTGTTAAAAGTCCAAGCTGCAAAGAAAGTGACGTTAGTCAACTCAGTTCCACCCATTTCAACCCGACAATTTATACTGAAATTAGGAACCAGTTATTGCTAACTTTGCAGCCCCTGGTGAGAAATGACTTGGAACAATGGGAATCAAAGTATTGGAGTAAATGAATGCGTTTTCCTAAATTCAAGGAGTCATTAATATTTGCCGGTTTGGCTGTCAAATGGGCATTGAATTCTGTTCTAAGTAGTCTTAAAAAGGTCCTAAATTTAATCTGTAGGAACCCAGCCTTTAGTTACACCGCTGACCTAAACTGATACTTGTAAAAGTTTGATTCATCACATACTCACCATCCCTTCATGTTTTTTATTTAAATTTTTTTTCTTACATTGTTCTCCCACTAGTTTCTGCGAACTGGTGAACTCTCTGCTTCAGCAGGCCGAAGCCCCGGCTCAGGACCTGAACCCCCTATCTGATGGAATACTAGAGGTCGGTACAGTCCTTCACTCCTCTGATGCAGAGTGGGTACTTTTTAAGTCTCACTCATTTAGACGAAGAGAAAAACCATAGCAAGATAAAAGAAGAAACACTGCAAAATCAAAATCTTACCAAGTGTATTTTTTCATTTCTAGTCAAAATATCTCATCACGCTTAAAATAAGACATAATCACCTAAAGAGTAACTTTTCAGTGAGATATAAGAACTTGTTTTTTGACAATAGATCTTAAAAATCTTATTTCAAGAAATCTTACCAAGATAATTTTCACTTGTTCCATTGGCAGATTTTTTTTGCTTAATTCAAGATTTTTTTTGGTTAATTCAAGATTTTTTTTTTTTGCTTAATTCAAGATTTTTTTGCTTAATTCAAGCAAAAAAATCTGCCAATGGAACAAGTGAAAATAATCTTGGTAAAATTTCTTCAAATAAGATTTTACCATACCATACTATAGTCAGTCTACAGTTTGCTTATTCAACCGTCACATTTTGCAAACTCTCTTATGTCATCTCATTTGCCAGTACATCTATGAGACCAATGAGAATGGGGACAAGGTGGTTCTGGGTAAAGGTACCTATGGTGTGGTGTACGCTGGGAGGGACCTGAGCAACCAAGTACGCATTGCCATCAAAGAGATCCCCGAGAAGGACAGCACGTGAGAAAAACACTCAGTTTGTTTTTTATTATGTAGACAGTCATCTTCTGCCAGGAGGCATAAGCCATGTTTCTCACAGAGATATTTTCATCAAAATTGCCTTAGAGGGGAAGGATTTGGCAGTGATCACTCAGTGGTATGCTCTAGATCCACAATGCTCTTTGAAACTCAGGGGAGATGGATGAGTGTTTAGACTTTTACTATAATCGGTAAAAGTTCTGGCTCATATTACAATGTTATGTTGTTACGGATTTCTCTGAAGAAAAACATCATGGTTCTGTTAGTTTTCTAGTCATTGTGAAATATAATCAATACAAAACTAGTCCAAAGTTTTAGAACTCAGACCATTATAACTATTAAAAGTGTTTGGTTTTTCCTTTAGAGAAAATAGATATCTGTTAATTTCATTTAATGTCTCAGTTTATTGCCTTTTTCTTTGCAATTACACTGACAAAATTCTGTCTCCAGCAGTGTAGTATTATCCAGTTACTGCTCCACAAGGTGTAATTACATAGTCTCTAATAACATATATTATAGACAGGAGATTTGAAAGGAATTATCTAAGGAGGGAATTATATAACTGTCAGGATGGAAATTGTTTTGCATAACTTTTCTTATTTTGGTAACAATTAAATGTTTTTTTGTTTTTTTTTTTTAATTTTGTAACTTTTTCTGTTTTCTTTTTCAAAAGAAGGTTTAAGGTTACTTTAACTGTAATTTTAAGAAATCACATCAGCTTGAGATGTAGTAAATAGGAACAGTGTTAATTAATTAACGTCAGTCAATGGAATTCTGTATCTTCCGCATTGTTTTTATGTTTTCATCAGTCAAAAACATTGGGGTTTTTTTATGGATAATTCAACTTTAACTTGGTATTTCAAGCTTTTGTGTGATTTATATTTCTTATCTATTTGCAATATGATTTCACATAAGGATGAAAAAATACTGTTATGAACAATAATTCCTGTTTCCACACACAATATTAACTTTTATTATTTCAGGTTACTTTGTCAACAGTCATTTTACTACTATTCTATTATGTCTTTTGTTTTAGTTCACTTTTTTCATGTAATATATCCATGACTGACTGATACTAGTTATGTTGTTTTTTTCTACAACCACAAGCATTTCCTTTGGGATCATAGCGTTCTATCTTATCTTATGCTTTATGATTGGTAAATATTTGACATAACTCAAACCTTTATTTCTTTGTGTCATTCAGGTACTCCCAGCCCCTTCACGAGGAGATAGCGCTGCATAAAAGGCTGAAACACAGGAACATCGTCCAGTACTTGGGTTCTGTCAGTCAGGACGGTTTTATCAAGATCTTCATGGAGGAGGTCCCTGGAGGTGCAGATGTTTAACACTCAGACTGACAGCACTTAATGTCCTTTACTGTATCTTATTAGTCAAACCAATACGCACAAATCTAAACTGGTCACGGTTCAAGCCTTAAAATACAAAATATTGTGTAATAAACACATCTGTGGTGTTGCAGTAATATCACCCACAATTTATAATTCCATACTGGTGTGGAGGTCACCAGATGAGCTTATATTCTCTAGGTCAGAGGAGTTTCATAAGGAAGCCTGTCCATTTCCCACTTACAGCTACAGCTTTTCTGCTTAGCTGTTAAGGAAGTCTGTCCTTAAATAACAATCTGAAGGTAGATTTTCTTTGTGAATGTGTTATTGGGTAATATCTACTGGAAGGCAGTTTTAAGGAAGTGGGTGGTTCCATTCTCATCCTGTTCATTGAAGAAAAATGTGTGGGACTGTATCTTAAAGCTTGACAGTAACATGACAATGGGCGGTAATTATTGGAAAAACAATGGTAGTAATGTAGTAATACTATGTGGCTACTAATGTAATAACCACATGAAAACTACAGTGCCAACCCATTATAAATTATTGGAAATGAAAATTGTAATTATCTTATGTGTATTAACAGTTTTCATTCTGCAGTACTGATGGGCTCTTGCCTCGTTGTGATGGTGTAGTCTAATATTATGATAAAATCTATGTGTAACAGGTAGTTTTTTTTACATAGTTATTACACAGAAACTATCACAGATAATTGTGTTAATAAATGCTTGGTTTAACCTGACATAATGAAATTGAACAAACAGTTTTCTCATCCACAGTTTTGGGTTTACACAGAAACTACCACAGTTGTCTCCAGCTATCAAGTCATCACATTAAACATATAATTTCATGTAATAAAAAGCAATGTTTGCTAAATAAGAAAAAGATCAGCGTTATAATTATGCCAAGGATTTTCATGGTTACTAAAGGCATTATTATGTGGCTATTATTTTAATAATTATATGGAAGTATTACATGATTACATTTATTACCAAACTAGTACCATGTTAGTAACCCAAAGTGCTGATGGAAAATGCCTTTAAATGTCTCCATAGCTTGGTTTAAATGTCCAGATGTGCTGAAGCTCAGAAACAGTAGATATTTAGTATTTTCATATGTGAGAGAAAATGCATTATGTGAGAAAAATGTCTCCTTCTAATTCTTGCCTGTAGGGAGTTTGTCATCCCTCCTGCGCTCCAAGTGGGGTCCCTTGAAAGACAACGAACCCACCATCATCTTCTACACCAAACAGATCCTGGAGGGGCTCAAATACCTTCACGACCATCAGATCGTCCACAGAGACATTAAGGTCAGAAGGATCCTGAGTGGAAAATAGCAGCTCACTCAGTCATTCACTCAGTCTGTACCAAATTCTTTACCAGAGTAAATGAAGACAGTGATGAAGAACAAAAGATATTTGTCATTGAAGGCAGCTCTTTGGGTTAAAGCAACTCAAAAACAAAAACAAAAATAGATGTTTTTTCTCCCTACAATTCCACAAATAGTCTAGTTCCACAGTTCCAAAAACTAGTTATATATAGAAATGAAAGAATTTCCATGTGTTTTATTTGAACATTTTTCTAAACATGTTGAGTGAATCCTCAATTCTCTATTGCAATCATTCCACCCATTTTCCCACTTTATTTTTAATAAATAAATGTTTTATTGGTTGGTGTATAATAATCTGATAGACTTACTACTCTTATTGCTGTCTTCAGGAGTATAAGTATGGGATTATCACTGATTTTGTATGTTTCCCAAAGCATCAACACAGTATATTATATATAAAGCTATGGAAAAGTTTATGTGTCATGTTAATATGTGGAAAATGTGTCTTCACTGCAGGGTGATAATGTCCTGATCAACACTTATAGTGGGGTGTTAAAGATATCCGACTTTGGAACCTCCAAACGTTTAGCTGGAATCAACCCCTGCACTGAGACATTCACTGGTAAGTATTTTTAACATACAGGACGTATTACATTTCAAGAAACTTGTATGAATGAGCATGATTTTCCTGCAGGAACCCTCCAGTACATGGCTCCAGAGATTATAGACCAGGGACCACGGGGTTATGGGAAGCCAGCTGACATCTGGTCTCTCGGGTGCACGATTATAGAAATGGCTACAGGAAAAACACCCTTCCATGAGCTGGGAAGTCCTCAAGCTGCCATGTTTAAGGTAAGAGAAGGGAAAGATGATCAGTTTTAGAGGTTTAGGTGATAAGTACGTGCAGATACATTTCACAAATCACAGTTTGCTGGAGTTCTGCAATTCAGTCTTTATTGTAAACTGTACTGCAAAATAGTACTTTGTAAAATGATGCAACTGTGAGTCATTCTTGGAACACTCACAAATAGACGTCAATGTTTCCCCACCTTTTTTTTTTGGGGGGGGGGGGGGGGTGGCTCTACTCTTCACCAATAACAAAGCATCAGCACTTAACTCAAATAGTTTTTACAACATTAGTAGGTTTTTGTTTGATGAATGAAGAAAACTGGGGCTCAAACCAGGGAAAACCCACTCTATTACCTGAGCCACAGCCATTAACACAGTTTCTCCCCGCTACATGTCAAGGTTGATAATATGTAAAGAAAAAATACAGATGGATCATGTTATGTGATATACAAGGAACTTCATAGCAAGCATTGCAGACAGATCGTCTCTTTGCAGGTTGGCATGTTCAAGATCCACCCCAAGGTTCCGGAGTGCATGTCTGATGAGGCGAAGGGCTTCATCATGAATTGTTTTGAGCCAAACCCAGACAACAGAGCCACAGCCACGGAGCTGCTGGCAGACACTTTCCTCAGGTCATCCCCT
The DNA here is from genome assembly GCF_902148855.1 of Sphaeramia orbicularis. NCBI lineage: Eukaryota > Metazoa > Chordata > Actinopteri > Kurtiformes > Apogonidae > Sphaeramia > Sphaeramia orbicularis. Next base: position 41,366,111 of record NC_043972.1, on the reverse strand, counting down.
AGAAAGAAGCCCCGAACGCCGCAGGAATCGGAGCCTGTAGACTCTCTTTCTGCTGGTGAGACTTCAGTTTTGTATCTTATGTGTATTTATTTGTGATGCCTTTATCTTTATTCTTGTATTGTACAGCTCTTTGGTCAGCTTTGGTTGTTGTAAAGCACTTTAGAAATAAAGATTGATTGGCTGATTGATTGATCCTCTTCCGCTTACTTAAAGGGTACTTGTAATGAATTTTCATTGCTAGTTATTTCAAAAGATCATGTATAATACTAGTGGTTCTGTCAGGTAACTTGAGTCGTAGGTCATTGTCAAATGTTGAGTACTAAGTCCCTGCAAGACATGTTGGCTCCTTCACGGGCTGTTCCAGCACCGATAGTGACACAGACTCATATTATCAGATTACCTGGGCTGTGATGGACTGGTCCCTGACCCCGTGCAGCAGACACCAGTCTAGGATGACACATTATCAGCCAGTGCTGGGTCATGACTCTAGGACAATGGTGGAGTGCAAAGCTTATGGCTGCACAAACAACAATCACCAACACGTGCTTTAACTCAATTTTGCTCACTGACTGCTGCTTGTTTACTCACACTCAATCACCTAGAAACAATGCAGCTATGTCACTTATGGCCGGCAATGACTGCTTCCCATAGGTTCTGCCCCTGCCTGTAATTCATGCAATAAAAAGGTCCAGTGTGGCGCATTTATGGTGATTTTTAAAATTTATTTGTTTATTTTTTTACCGGCAAAGCACAATTAATGTCGAAAGCATGACTAGTATAGATACACTTTAATGTTCTTAGTAGTTTTCCTCTATGTTACAGGTGTCAAACATGCGGCCCGGGGGCCAAATCTGTGGGATGAATTTGTGAAATCCAAAAATTACACCAAAGATATTAACAGTCAAAGATTTTAGAATAATTTTAGTTCAGGCTTCACATTCAGACCAATTTGATCTCAAATGGATCAGAGCAGTAAAAAATTATAATAACCTATAAATAATGACAACTCCACATATTTCTCTTTGTTTTAGTGTAAATAAATAAATAAAATTACATGAAAATGTTTACATTTACAAACTGTTCTTTCACAAAAAATGTTAATAACCTGAACAAATATGAACAACCAATTCTGTCTGTTACTAAATGTTTTGTGTATTTGTAGATCCACTGTGATCTTGTAATGAACCTGTGTAAATGATTAACTGAGGCAGAATATTGTTAATATTGCCCTTGTTTTTGTTAAAAAATGTCAGCTTGTTCATGTTATTCCCATTTTTAAGGAAACTTTGTAGACATAAATATTTTTATAATGCTACTTTACTTTTTTCCACTGTTATTGTTTTACTGGTTTGGCCCAGTTGAGATCATATTAGGTCAAGTGTGGCCCCAGAACTAAAATGAGTTTGACACCCCTGCTCTATATGGTTAGGGTTCCATAGTTTCCTCTCTGCATCACATTCCTTCTTCTCTTCCAGTTTTCTGTCTCTTTGCTGTTTTTTCTCATTGCACATTTACTGTACATTTACATCACTAACCTATCTAACCACTATCATGTTGGGTTTTGCAGCCGACTATCACCGCAGTCTGTCTGCGCCTATCTCCATCCTTGTGGAAGACACTGATTCGTACTCTGGCTCTATTGACCTGTCTTGTTCGTTGGACCTCAGGTGGCATCAGTTGCCCCTCAAAGCAGATGAAATCTCAGAGAGTCCCCCCAGCACCAGCAGCTTCCTGCCGTGAGTTAATTTACCTCTCAAGTCGAGATAAAAGCCTTTCAGTCTTTGTATCGGCCAAGGTTCTGCAGGATCTTACATCAGGGGCAAACCACACAGTGGTTTCACTCACATCAGTATAATGAGGCTACATCCTGTGTTGAAAAGGGTTTATTTGTTAAAGAGGAAAATGCCACCATCTGCGGATAAACCTCCTATTACTTCTGAAATAGTCTCAGTTATTGCTATCTCTATTTAAATTTCTGTATTATTGACAGATTGGCAAATCAGTGAACACATTTCTTATTCTTTTCTTATCTTTCTCTGCTCTCTGATGATGTTTAATCTCTTTACTTTTCCTGGTGTCCAGGGTTCCAGACGATTCTACAGACATGAGTAGTCCAGCCTCAACAATGGAGAGCGTTGGCCTGTTTATGCTGAGGAAAGACAGCGAGAGGAGAGCCACGCTGCACCGAGTCCTCACTGACTACATTAGCCACGTTGTTAGACATATACAGGAGTTGATGCCTGAGGTTGGTGAAGGAAACTCACATCAGAGCATAACATGGAATCCTATGTGAGCTACAGTATCGAACACAGAGGCCTGTTTCTACAGAGTCAAACTAATGTTGACCTGTCATAACCTTCTCTTTATCAGACTTACTTTAGTTTACTGGCATATTCAGCATGTCTTTATGAAGTCTGCAACTAAAGGTGTTTTGCTGCTGAGAAATGAAAAAAATACATGTACATTTGAATTATCCTGCACATAAGTTGCTTGGTAACAGTTTTCCATGGGACAAATATAGCTGCTAGTCTAGGCCAAGTTTTTCCTTCCTTTTTCTGTCTTTTTGTTTTTTTTATTCCGCAAGAACGCAGACCACACAAAGAATGTGTAACATCATAACGTCAGCCTCCATTAACACAAAGACACAGGGGGAATGACTTAGACACAAGAGTTTTCTGATCTGTTTTTCATAGTTTTTAGTTGGTTTTGGATAAAATAAAACTGTTCACATTATTAAATTCATGGAAGAAAGCGTACTTGGATTTACACTGTTGCCCATAAAGTTGAAATAATTCCGTTTTTAGACACATGCCTCTTTTTATTCCTATTTATACACATTAGTAATCACCTTTGATCAGGTACAATGATTATATATTGAGTCCCAGTTACACTTTATTCTATCAAGAATAAATGTCATTGTCACATTCATTTCATGAGAAGAGGTCAAAAATGTTTTATTTCATCTTTAAGGGCAACAGTGTAACTTCACAAATAGATCAGATCCTTTCATTGGCTAATTACTGCAGAGATATTAATATGTTTCAGCTGCAACATGTTCTTTAACTGTAACTGATGCAACGAGTAGCTTCTCATTTCTTCAACAACCATCAATTTCAACAATGGAAGAAGATCATGTGGTCTGTGAGTCCAGACTGACCCAGTTCCAGGGTGATGGATGCATCAGTGTGAGATGAAGTGATTACCCATCATGCCTAACGCCTACAGTACAAGAGCTGGGGTTGATTCAATCGGTCAGGTCTTGGTTCAGCAACATTTTATACCCAAAAATATTGTAGATAAATGTTGTGACATTGTAGGAGTTTATCAAACTGATGCCACAGTGAATGCCTGCTATAATTAAGGCTAATGGTGGGTAGGGGTGTTAGAAAATATCGGTTCTGCACTATATCGCGATATTTCATTTCACAATACTGTATCGATATTAAAAAGTACTGTATCAATATTTTTAGGTATTTATTCAAATGCAGATATTATGGAGGTTCATTTTTGTTTTTCAGTTTTTCTTTTTTGTTTATATTTTATTTATTATTATTTAACACTCTTTTATTACATAATAATAGTTCCTTTGTTGGGATTGCTCAAAAATAATGTTATGATGTTAGTTATGAACTAATAGAATATGAACATTTGAACAGGATCTTAGACTGTAATGTCTGTAAAATATAATTTAACTTTTAACACAGGAAAATTTTGCGATATAACATTAGATCCTGTTGTGATCAAATAAAAATGTTTAGTATTTGTGCATATTTCTGGTGTAATTCCATTCTTCCAAGAAATAATCTTTAAAAAAAGAAACAAAACCAATAAAAAAATTGCCTTTTTAACAGTATCATGATATATCGTGATATATCATATCATGATCCTAGTATTGTGATTTGTATCGTATTGCCAGATTCTTGCCAATACACAGCCCTAATCGCGGGCTGACAAAATATTAGTGTGGGACTAATGTGTAGCTAACAGTAGTATACAACATATTGCATGGCTGGCACCCAATGAAATAACATAAAAAAAATAAAAATAAAAAAAAAACATGATGATAAACAAGCAGGGGGAAAAAAAGTCAGGTTTATGCACATGTGATACCACTAAAGTGATCAGTCAAGTAATAGCAGGATGTGGCTCTGTGGTGGTTCTCTAGCAGTGTTGCCAAATATGACTGACAGTTTCCAGCCCAAATCCAACATAAAACCCGCCCATCTCATTAAAAACCAGCCCGAATTTCAACTTCTCCAGAGACTCGTGTTAAAACTATAAAAATATTATATGCATTATAAAGAACACGTCATAAGCACAGTGCACTTGGTGCGCTGAATAAACATAGAACAGAACATGCTGCTACCCTTCGGCCAGAATGGACGGACGGACTGACTGACTAACAGACGAACGGATGACAAAACCATTACAATACTGGCTGAAGGGTAAAAACGGTAACATAAGCAGGTTCCCCGCAGAGTGCAATCAGACAATCAAATAACCAACACAGATTATCTTCCCAATCAAGATGCCATAGCAACTGCAAAAAAAGTTTTCCAATACCAGTATCAAATGTGAGCAACCAAACAACTAAAGCCAACTGTAAACTTATGCGGTTTGACACACGAACACCCACACACCTGATTGAGTAGTTGATAATGAATCAGCCACCACACTTAAGTCAAGTTAAGCCAAATGTTGTGAAAACCAGCCCAAATCTTATCAACCTGCCCAATGCCTTTTTTTCCAGCCTAAAGTGTTCAAAACCAGCCCAAATGGCCAGGAACTGACCCTGTTGAGAAACACTGGTCTAGAGAATCTCTAGAGTCTAGATCAAGGGTGTCAAACTCATTTTAGTTCAGGGGCCACATTCAGCTAAATTTGATCTGCAGTGGGCCGAACCAGTAAAATAATAGCATAATAATCTATGAATAATCTCAACTTCAAACTTTTCACTGTTTTAGAGCAAAAAAAGTACATTTACATTATGAAAAGGTTTACATCTACAAACAATCCTTTCAAAAGGTGTGAATAACATGAACAAACTGAAAAAATAAGTGTAATTTTAACAATATTTAGCCTCAGTTTATCATTTACACATGTACATTATAACTTACAGATCACAGTGGATCTACAAATACACAAAATATTTGGTAACAGGCAGAATCTTGTTAAAATTGTACTTTCTTCTCTTAAGGTATTTCAGGTTCATATTTGTTAAGGTTATTCACATATTTTGTGAAATTATACTTTGTTTTAGTGTAAATAGATGAAAATATTTACATTTACAAAGAGAAAATTTTGTAGTTGTCATTATTTATATGTTATTATGATAGTGTTTTACTGGTCTGACCCATTTGAGAGTGAATTGGTCTGAACGTGGAACCTGAACTTAAAGGACTGTCAATATCTTAGTTTAATTTTTGCATTTCACAAATTCATCCCAAGGGCCAGACTGGACCCTTTGGCAGGCCGGATTTGGCCCCCGGGTCACATGTTTGACACCTGTGGTCTGGATGAAGGAAAAACCCACTGGTTCTTAGGACTAGAGCAGACCCTGATCCTACCAACCCAGAACAAGGATTCTGTTGTGGATTGTGGAGAGGAGTATCTAGGAACAGCACTAAAATGAGAAAAGTAAAGCCCCATATCCTCTTTTTTCCTGTTTGTAGAATGGGGATGGATCAGGCCTCACTGCAGACCACATCACTGAGCTCATTAGTTGCTTGCGAAACAACATCCATTCCCCAGACAGGAAACAGCTGACCAGCAGTCTGCTTGACCTCCGGAAAAAGCTGGTCTCTACCGCAGTACCTCTTAACAACCTGCAGGTGGTGCTGTTTAGCTTCCAAGATGCTGTAAGTTGTTTTGGCTCCAGATACACATATTGCTGGTAGTGTTTACCATATTTTGTGTTGAACATTATTTCAAATATTGGGTTATGTCTTATCTTTTCAACCTGTCTGCGCCATTGTAGGTGAAGAAGGTGTTGAGGCAACAGCAGGTGAAACCTCACTGGATGTTTGCATTGGACAATCTGCTGAGACAGGCGGTGCAGGATGCCATCACCGTTCTCCTTCCAGGTACAGCTGACATACAGAGAATATGATATTAGAGCTATATTTGTGGAGAATCTGGTCAGACTGTACTTAGGATACATTTCCTTTCTCATCATATATCAAGTGTGAATATTTATCACTTGCTTACTTTTTGGGATATTCATCTTCTCATCCTTTTGACTCCTGCTTCCTATACCACCCTCTCTCACCATTCCAGAGCTGAAACTCCAGCTGCAGTCATCTTTTGAGAATGAGGACAGCAGTCCCGAGGAGCAGTCTGCAGACCCAGACACTCCTGTAGTGCTGGTTCCTGAGCAGCAGGTGGAGCAAAGAGACATATATCAGATGGTACCCATAAATGAGAGGTTACCGGTGGTTAGCCCTGACTCCCCAACAGACCTTGTCCTGAACTCAAACTGTCCCCTCAGTGAAACATTCAGAGACCTACGAGCAGAAACTCACAGGTATTGTAAATAAAGCATTCATTACATTACTAATAACAACCTTCAGCTCTAACACTGGCATCTCTATTACATACCACATAGTAATTATCAAGAATCTGAAGTTACCCTGCTTTGTGCTGACTAATGACAACCTTTGCCACTGTGTTCCAGACTGCTGAATCAGCTGAGTGAGAAGGAGAAAGAGTACCAGGAGCTGCTGAGAAAATCTGTCCAGAGGAAACAGGAACAGATTGATGCACTGAGGGAAGCAGCAGCATCCACCTCTGGTGATGATTTGAAACCATCTAGTCTGTTTCTTCCCTGTAGATAGCATTGGAATATTGGTGTCAGTGCAGGCATAATGAAAAGAACGCCACTGGTGCTGATATAAGTCTGATTAATGAGCTCAGATCCAGATTTTAGATATAGAAGAGTCATTCTAAAGTATGTCATGTATGATACAGAAATTTGTATTGATGTTTAACTCATAAAGATCCAAATAGCCACTGGTGACCAAAACCATCTGCTGATGCAAAATGTTTAATAAGTTCTGATCCGTTAATCCTGTCAATGCATGTAAACAATTGATGTCAAATGCAGTTTGTCACCTTTTCATGGTCATCAGATATGACCCATTTGGACGTTCAGAGGCTCCATAATGAATGTGGAAACACCGTCGTCTTCTACAACATTGATTCACCAATAAAACCTATGGAGTTGGATCAATGACAGTGGATGGAGATGCTTATATTTGTGTTCAGTTGATGATATTTTTTCTTAAAAAGTCATTTTTCCCCAGTTTTTTCTGTTTCTGATATAATAATCTTTGAATTTACTCTGAGCCTTTATGAACAGCTATATGATCAGTGAAATAAATATAGGAAAATACGTGATTTTCACTGAAAAAATGCAAAATACAGAAGATAATGTGATAATAAATGGTGATAAATTGCTTAAGAAAGATTACATCTGCAGAAAAATTAATTTGGGAACTGACACAAAAGTAGCACTGGGTCTGTATGGGTTAAGTTTTAGACAGTAACTGTCATTTAGGCATACTGTTATCTCCAAAATCAAAGCCATGTAGTTTGGCCAAGGAAATTCATTACAGAGATGTGGACTTTTTTTTTTTTTTTTTAATAAATGGCCAAAGTACAAAATAGAAATTAATTAATTATTTAGTTAGTAGTTCTTTAGTGAATTCTTACAGTACATGTTGAGAAGAATACAACAAGAACCAGTTAAGCAATCGTAGCTTATGGAAATAATGGTAAAATATGTTATTTTTATTAATTTCTTCTATTTTTTATTATTACGATAATTACAAATAATTGCAGTTTGATATAATTACTGCTTTTTTTCCAGCACCAATGCTAATTACTACCAATAACTGACCAAGAACCAATATGCAAACTCTAACATAAAACTTTGCTGAAATATCTTTATGCATATGTTTACGGTAATTAAAGGTATTTATCATAAAGTTAAATAAACCAGGGGAAAAACCAGTGACTTGTCTTCACTAGTCACTAGGCAGCTGATGTATCAAATTTTTTTCCCACTTCTCCAGTGGACAATATGACGTGAGGGGGCATTCATATGCAGTTTTCATGTTTGTAACTAGTATTGACCATAATTCCCATAGCAGACTGGAAGCTGCAGTGACTGGACAGGTCAGGGCTAGCTGGTTAGCATGCTAACTTCAGCAGATCACCCTGTAATGCAGAAGTCTACACTGATGTCTTTGACATGTCACCAAAACTAACTTTGTTTAGTTCATTTTAAACTTGTTAATACATGCTGAAAATACAGTTCAGTAGTTATCAGGTGACCCCAAAATTATCAAGTTCTAAACAGTTTTTGTCAAATAAATTGTCTTCTTAATATAAAATTACTACCAATTCCTTTGCCATGAGGTTATTCACTTTCAGTGTATTTCACTGTGACTTACAAGTTATTATTTATGTTGCAAATATTCCAATGTAGAAGTGAATGTGTTCATATTTACAGATGTTGTATGTATTTGTATTTGTTTGCCACATTCGAAGTGATTTTAAGAGTTCTTTTTATTCCTGTGATTCACAGTACAAGCCGTGACAGGATCTGTTTTACAGTCATTAGCTGTTTCTTAATGCTTGTACTCATAAATCCATGCCACGCCTCAGCTTCGGGCTGACTGGTTTCTGTGGGAGGCGTGGAGCATCGGATCAGTCGCTCATGTGCTCAAACTTGACTCGTCAGGTTGGATAATGATTATGTAATGAGTGTGGCTGAAGAAAAGACAGTAACTGATGGTGTGAGATCTGGTCTGATATTGTAACGTCTGTGTTTTTCAGATGATGGCCTGGCTTCACAGAAAAACTCTAATCCAGAGGTGAGGTCGATGGTGCGCTGGCTGAAGGCTGTCCCTGTAGATAAAGACGCTATTGATAAGGTACGCACACACACACACACACACACACACACACACACACACACACACACACACACACAGATGGACAGCTTGAGCTCTAGAGGCTAATTGTACATACGGCATCAATGAAAACTATATACTTATTTTTTTGTTGTTTTTTATAAATACGTATTTGAGCAATGATTTCTGGCTGAGTTTATTTTAACAGCTCAAGGCCTATTGATGCATTGATTGTGCTGTAAATTCACAGCATTCAAAAATCACTCTGCCCCAACAAATCACATGTGCACAGTTCATTGAGCACTTTAAATCTCTTTTCAAGATGCAAGTATTTGCACTGGCTTTTCATACAGGCGTGTGAGTTTTATTACCCCGCCCCATGAAGGGGAGGCAAGGGGTATTATTTTTGGTTCGGTTTGTTTGTTTGTTTATTAACACTCTAGCAGCAAAACTATTGGTTGAATTCATACCAAATTGGGTTTATAAATTGCTAGTGACCCAGAATAAATCTGATTACATTTTGGTAAAAGTAGGTCAAAGTTCAAATTTATTATGAATTTTTTTAATCTTTTTTTTTTTTCCCTTCCATTTACTTTTAATGGGCAAAATTTCACGTCTGTAGCAGCAAAACAATTGGTTGAATTCATACCAAATTGGGTTTATATATTGTCAGTAACCCAGAATAAATCTGATTACATTTTGGGAAAAGTAGGTCAAAGTTCAGCTTTATTGTGAATTTTTTAAGTCTTTTTTTCCCTCCCATTTACTTTTAATTGGCGAAATTTCAAAATAACTACAAAAATATTAATTTTATTTCAATTTACTTCAAACTTGGCACATATAAAGAGGCAAGTGATACACTGACATCAGCACACACATAGACATGATGACATCATATGTCTGTAGCAGCAAAACTATTGGTTAAAAATATAATAAATTTGGTTTATAGAACAACTAAACAAAAAAAAAACAAAAAAAGGAATAGGCCAGAAGCAAAAGCTTGTTTTTTGCCTATCCTTTTCACCTGACACACCACTTACATTAAATTAAGTTAAATGTGTACATCATTAAGGATTCGCATTATAACAAAATAATCAATAACAACAAAAACACATCTACCATCTCCACTTATTAAGCTCATATAATAAAAAAGTCAAATGTGAAGTTTTCATTGATGCCAAGTGTAATTACTCATCCACTTCCTGTTAATTCATGCATGTTTGGCCTTGCATTTGTAGTTGGTGTCCCATGACTTTACCTTGGACTGTCTCCTCATCATGGCCTGCAGGGATGATTTGATGTACTGTGGAATAAGGTGAACTACTTCCACACATCACCCTCTCACTGTCTGTCCATGCACAAAGAGCCCAGATAGAGTTCCATGTATTGCTTTAATCTAATCTGTGGCATTTAAGTCTCTTCCTCTGGTAGTCTCTTATATCAGAGAAACATTTCACCATGTCTGCTATCGCTTTTTTAGAGGCGGAATGCTGTGTCGAATCTGGGCGGCCATCACGGCGCACAGGAAAACCCAGCTGAGCACACACACCGAGGAGATCGAGGACACGGTTCTGTAACAGCTGCTGATGTTGTAAATCCCAGGACATATTTATTGACAGGTTGGTCCTGTGTCAGGCAGACGGGAAACAGATGAACTCAACTGACTCTGCAAGAAACTGATTTAAAGCAATACGGACATGAGCTGTACCGCTGAACTGTGAATGTATTTTTGTAATGATACTGTTTGTGAATGTAAGCTAGGAAGCAAAACTTATTTTAATAAATAAAACTTTGTCAAGTTATTAAGGGTTGTGTTGGCTTTGAACATAATGTGTGTAATTTCTGCTGCTAGGAGTCTTTCAGTCAAAACAAGGATAAATGCACTATAGTAGATGACATAATGAAGTACGTATATGGTTGAAACCAATGTACAGGGTTTCTGCGGGTCATTAAGAAGCAAAAAATTAAGGCCTTAAATGGAATTGAAAAGCATTAAATTCAATATCCAGAGGCATTGAAAAATTATATACACTTGATGGAAAAAAAAAGCATTGTTATTCACTGTTTATTTTGATTATCGGCTAAAATTTACTTAGGGTGTCAAATGAGTGGCCATTTTTGTCAAAAAAAAGTTGTAAGAAATGCATAGAACTGTGTTGAAATAATGCTAATACATTTGTGCACAGACTACTGATATTATTTGACAGTGGAAACTATATTTTCAGAAATATTGGATTTTGAATAGCACGTGTATGTGAAAACTTTTGCTGGTGGACGGACGTGACATTACCCATGATGATCTGGTCAGTACCAGTACTTTATTAGTAATAAACTTATATACTTACTATTGCTAATTCTCCTCTTATTCATAAATGTTAGTATTGTGGATCTAAAACAATAACAGCTGACACAAAAACACAAAATGTGGCAGTGGACGGATGTGACATGGTTGTTACAGATCCCATCATACTGATGCTCGGCAGCCATGTCACCGTTTCCACAAATGATCCCTGTGCAAAAACTAGGATCAGAATTATTTATTGTATAGTTTATCATCATACTAAAGAGTAAATAACAATATAGAATTATTTCTTTATAAAAATGCTTATTATTAGAAAACTTGATTTAAAAAGTGACATTCTTAATGTATGTAATGGCGTAACATAAGCAGGATGGATCAGCACCATACTCCATATTGAACTTGTGAAAATAAAACGTGATATGAAGTATATAATCTTGTAAGAAAAATTGGGGAATCTAAAAGAATAAAATATTTGTTTTTCAGGTAAATTCAGTTCAAATATAACTTGGCCATTTGTGACATGAAAATATAGCATTAATTATGATGAAACTGGACATTTTTGACCTGAAAACATAGTTCATACGACCATCAACATGTTGCAACAGAACTGAAATCCTGTAAATTTGCATAACTTGCATTTACCAACACGAAGTTCCTTTGAGGATTCACTTATATTGATTTCTTATGCACAAAGACATAAATAAGACCTCTGAGCAAATTTTAGCCATTATATAATCATTTAATAATTTTGATCGGAAGTATAGTGTGATGATTGACAGGCAGAACCCTTTAGTCGGCTATTGTTTATGGCACAACATCGGATGTTTGAAATGCAATGTGCTGTGAGTGTGCTCATGCTGTGGGGAAAGAGCGGAGGGAATATTAGCAATTGTCGGAAAAATGGGAAAATGCAAGTTTCAGCAGAAGTGATTGGAGGAGCGTTCATACCGTCAAACCGTCATAAAACTAAATATAACTATATATCTGCAGTTGGACATGGGCATTAAATTTGTTTAAAGTGGCATTAAAAAGGGCATTAAAAAGCATTAAATTAGATTTCCTGATACATGCAGAAACCCTGTATGTAACATAATTTATGTTTACAGACAAGCGTTAACATGTTCTTTTGTTGGAAGCTCCAAGAAAAAGTCCGGATTCCTTTAGGTCTCATTTTTACACATTTAATTTGGCTTATCTGACCACAAACAAAGTACATAGTATGACTCAGTGCCAGGGGTCCACACCCCAAGCAGGGAAAATGGATCCAGACCTTCCAATGCACATCACTTTTACAATCCTTGTAAACTGATCTTCAAACTATGGGCTGACCTCCTTGTGCTATAGGTGGGCTGGGTCACAGAAAATGGACTGGTGTCATCTGACTCTAAAGTCAAGCAGATGTGATACCTCAACTCTATGTAAAACCCCATAGTGATAGTGTGTTTACCTCCTATCTCTTGTTTATGATCCTATGTGGACATGTGTATTTAAAAGTGTGTCTAAGGTAAAACTCTAAGTCCTGTGTTCATAAATCTGTCAGTTTAGTGTGTTGACCAAGATGTGACCTATCTTAAGAACTTTACCACTAACCAGTGAAACAAAGAAATCTAGTGACACAAAGGAATCCTAACTAATACTGACTAATATGTGATTAAAATAAAGAATTCAACTATCTAAATTAAAATATTTCACAAGATAATGCACTAGAGCAGGGGTGTCGAACTCATTTTAAATCAGGGGCCACATTCAGCCCAACATGATCTGAAGTGGCCAGACCAGTAAAATAATAATATAATATATAAATAATGTCAACTCCAAACATTTCTCTGTTTTGGAGTGAAAAAAGAAAAATTACGTAATGAAAATGTTTAAATCTACAAATTACCCTTTAAAAAATGTGAATATTATGAACAGCTATGAACAAACTGGAATTTATTAAGAAAAATAAGTGCAATTTTAACAATGTTATACCTCAGGTTATCATTTGTACATCACAGTGGATCTACAAATACACAACATATTTAGTAACAGACAGAACATTGTTAAAATTCTACTTCTCTTAAGACATTTCAGGTTCACATTTGTTCAGGTTATTCCAGTTTTTGTGAAAGGACAGTTTGTAAATGTAAACATTTTATTGTAATGTTACTTATTTTTGGCACTAAAACAAAGGGAACAATTTGGAGTTTTCATTATTTATAGGTTATTTTGATAGTATTTTACTGCTCTGACCCACCTGAGATCGAATTGGGCTGAATGTGGAACCTGAACTAAAATAATATATTCAGTGTAACTTTTGTAGTTCACAAATGTATCCTACAGGCCGGATTGGACCATTTGGGGGGCCGGTTTTGACACCCATGTACTAGAGTTTTATTTACATGTTTAGTGACAAATACAGTCGCGGAAAAAATTATTAGACCACCCTTGGTTTTCTTCAGTTTCTTGGTCATTATAATGCCCGGTACAACTAAAGGTACATTTGTTTGGACAAATATAACAATAACAAAAACAGCTCATATGAGTTTAATTTCAGAGCTGATATCTAACCATTTTCCATGTTTTCTTGATAATAACCAAAATCACTTCAGTTCTTACACCAATATCTATGGCATTGTACTGACAAAAACAGTGCTTTTAGACATTCCATGTTTTCTTTTCTGTCTGTTTTAGTCACATGATACACACAGGAGTTAATACTTGATTGCATAACCATTTTTTTTAATGACTTTTGATGGTCTAATAATTTTTTCCGCAACTGTATTCACCATATGTCATTTCTTTCTAGTGAAATAAACACAAGTTGCGTTAAATTTTATTAAAGGAGATATAATACTACTCACATAGGTATATTACACTGAAAAAAATTTAGATTTTAATGAGTTTCAACATTAATGGAAACATTTACACAAGTCAACCAAATGAATAACAATGGCCTAGTCTTTTTTTTTTTTTTTTTTTTTTTTTAGATATTTTAATGTGGCAATGTTGCATTTTACAACTTTAATGATGCCTTAAAATGATGCTTTTTTTTTTTTACTGCAAAACCGCTTAAATATACAATTCTCTTAACGCCTTAGAATATACTGGTTTGTTATCTTGCGGTTTCAACACAGAGAGACATGTTTTTGTGTGTGTGTGTGTGTGTGTGTGTGTGTGTGTGTGAGTGTGTGAGAGAGAGTGACGTAGGCTGGAAGGAGTGATGGTGTTGATGACTGGTCTTTAAATTCCACATGTGTTTCCTCATGTGTTTTTCACACTGTTGACATCTCCTTAGAAACAACCACAAGGCTCCGTGTGTGTGTGTGTGTGTGTGTGTGCGAGGAGAGGGGACCAAACAAAGAAACATGACCGTTACCTGTATATATATATTTTTTTAAGTCTGTATCATTTCATTGTTTATTACTTAACCACCAGGTATGTCTTTCCTGACCACTGATGTTTTGTCCATCGTGATGTTATCTGCTAAATATAACAGTTTAAATGGAAAATTTAGATAAGTGATATGGACTTGACTTATACTGGAAACTTGGGCATCATTGTCGCATGTCTTGCTCAGTGGTGTCGTGGTCCCTGGAGAAGTGGGTACATGGTACTCTGAATTTTTTGCTTTTTTTTTTTTTTAAGTAGTCCAGAAAAACGCCATTTTAGAAACACTGACATATAAGACTACTCTATTTAGTTTATCCAAAAATCCATCAATAGTATTTGCTCACTATTATAAAATTATCATGACTTGATCAGGAGGAGTTTGTTGGTTGTACTGGTCACATCAGCAGCTGCATGAATGTAAATGTATTGAACATGAGGCAAACATAGGATAACTTTCATAACGTTAACCTACTTGCATAGTTTAACTATTGGTGACATCATCTCTTCTCCTCTAAGTGTGCAGTCATATGGTCAGTAGTTTAAAACAGTGACTCATTCTGAAACCACCTTAAAACTTACCTCAGAATTGTGGATTCCATGAAAATAGGTTCTCTCGATATGTGTCACTCATTTGAAAGATGTTTATTCTGCCTTTCTTGTTCACATTTCCAATAATCGCACATCTTTCAATGAGACGTGCAATAACCTGTCAATCAACTGGGGTGGCACTGGTACCTGAGGTGTCCAATCAGAGGTTCCAGAGGTGGTCAGCACTAGTTAGCAATATTTTTCTTGGCATGATCCACCCTGCTCTACCTCTGATTGGCTCATCAGTCCTCATGCCTAAAGTTAACCAATTTAATCATTGAAGGCAGTGAGTACTAGCCAATTACAGGCAGAGTGGGGCGGGTCATGGCTTCACCATCCGAGGGGAAAAAATGGGCAATTTGGCTGCAGATACTACTGAATGGTGCACACTGGGGGGGATTTAGAAGTGGGTATACGCAATGATGACTGAACAATAAGTGGGTATACTCTGTCATATACTGCCGTACACCCTGGACTACACCACTGGTCTTCCTCCAGAGATCGAAACTGTCTCCTGTTCCTCACTTTAAAACTCATAATGTTATCATCACTGACTCGTATCTGTGTAGAGCAGGGGTCTCAAACATGCAGCCCGGGGGCCAAATGCGGCCCATGGAATGAATTTGCAAAGTGCAAAAATTCCACAATCAAGGCTGTGGAACTCATTTTAATTTAGGTTCCACATACAGACCAATATCATGTCAAGTAAAATAATAACAGCAGAATAACCTACAAAAAATAATGACTCCATATTTTCTTCCCGGTTTGATGTGAAAAAAATATTACAGTATGCCTATAAATAATGACAACTTCGAATTTTTGTCTGTTTTAGTGCAAAAAATAACATTAAATTATGAAAATATTTACATTCAGAAACTATCCTGAAAAATAAAATGGGAATAGCCTGAACAAATGTGAACAACCTGAAATGTCTAAAGAAAAGTGTTGTGTCTTTGTAGATCCGATCCATAATGCACATGTAGAAATGATAAATTGAGGCAGAATATTGTTAAAATTACACTTATTTTTCTTAATAAATTTCTGTTTTTTTCAGGTTATTCACATCTTTTTTTGTTTGGATAGTTTATAAAAGTAAGTATTTTCATAATTTAATAGGTTTTTTACACTAAAACAAAGACAAAAATTTGGAGTTGTGATTATTTATAGGTTATTCTGTTATTATTTTACCAGCCTGGCCCGGTTGAGGTCAAATCAGGCTGAAGGTACTGAAGGTAGCCCCTGAAAGGAAATGAGTTTGAGACCCCTGGTGTAGAGACAGGACTGAAGAATCATGTCGGCTGTCAGTTCTGTTGCCATTTGTTTAATGGGTCGATTGCGTTGTATGAGGAATGTCAAAGAGTGAAAAACAGAAGGTTTAGGCAGAGTTTCTGAGCATGTCTATAATGGTTCTGTTTGTGCTTTTGTTGTATTTATCATGTTCGTACTATACCAAGCTGCTACCTTTATAGTTTGAAGACAGTGTCTGTTCTACTTTGCCTCCAAAGTGCAATGCAACAACTGGGTTGGACAGTAACAAACACAATAGATATGTGAGGGGGAACAAATGAAAGCATAATGCACAGAGCTGGGGATGTATTTGACCATATGTTTGCAAAAAGCAGAACTTTGATTTCCATGAATGTGAAAATGCTCCCTTGTTTATGATCCTAATCATACATGTTGACTTGTTTTTGCTCTTTTTCTTTGTTTATATATGACTGAAGTGTAAAGAATGAATATTATACAAGTTCCTCTGTAGGGAAGGACTTCAATATTTTCAAATGTTCAACAGATGAGCTTTGATAAATAAAAACTGCATTAAGCTTTAGATGAATGAAATCCCAAGTTTCTAATAAAGTTGAGTCTTTTCTTTAAATGGTGTGAAATGAGGTGGAAAAAAAAAACCTTTTTAATCCAAGGTTGTGAAGCTAACACGTTTTAGAATCTTATTGTATGACTCACAGAGGCCAACCCACCTTCCTGTAGCATTGTCCAAGTATTTCACCTTTACAGTCAGAGACGTTCTGTACCCTTTAGACAGCAGGTTCCTCAAATACAACAATATTTTTTTTTTTTAATTTGAGATGTGTTGAAGTTATGCAACTTCTTTTCACATTTGAGGGCTTTGAAATAGATGAAGGGTGGAGTTTGACGCTCAAGTTGGAATATTGTTTTGTCCTCTAAGAAATGAAAGGTGGCTCGTTCTGTATGTTTCTCTGTTGACTGTTTATCCACTTTGTCCCTTCTGTGTACGCAGATGTTTGTTAGATATGAAAAAAGGATTCTACTTGGGACGCTTTTAAAATAAAAAGATTTTACTATAAAGTCAATTATTTCCTGCTGTTGTGGCTGCTTTTCCTTTCAATCTTTTTCATTCTCAGTCTATTACACTAGTCTACAGTTTTTTATTATCTGCCTCATTAATTGGACTGAGTCTTATGTACTTTAATAAGATGAACTGGAAAACAAATAACAAAAATGCTGGTTATCTGATGTTTTGAATGTATGTGATAGTGTTGCCTCATATATATTGGTTCATTTTGGCATATATAGGTGATATCAGATAAAATGAGTCATTTCAGGTTTGAGCCTCCTAGCTCTTTAAATTTTAAGAGCCAATGAATGTAAATTATTTCAAATTGCTGCATCTGTACTCAACAAAAAAGAATTGATTTGATTGGTGTGTGTTTGCTGTGGTTAGTGTTTCAGTGCCTCACATCCAGCCTGCTGAGGACAACTGTGAGGAAAGTGGCCTGGCACACAAATCAGACTTTAAAGTAATAAGGGTGATTAATAGAAAACAGGTGTGTGTGTGTGTGTGTGTGTGTGTGTGTATATATATATATATATATATATATATATATATATATATATATATATATATATATATATATATAAACAAAATGCATCGTATGTGTTGTGATTGCCTGCATAAGATATAATGTAAAATTTTTGCTCATCGAAGTTTTTTTTTTTAATAGAAAAATCCTTTTTGATGGTGGTTCATTTTACCTTCAAGTATTCAGAAAAACTGAGCCATGCATTTCAACTAAAATGAGCCACCCTCAGACTTGTGTTTTAGCAAATATTTCAGTGATTCCATTGATTAAAATACATTAATTTGATCATATATGAATGTGTTTGAACATATCTTACATGCAGCTGACCTTCCATATCCATCACAGAACCAGATTAGGGGCTGGTTGTGCAGAGTATTCAACCCAGGGCTTGGGATGCAGAAACCTGAAGTCCTGTCAGCTGCAAAGGCTGCAGGACTCAACAAACTAAAGCTCATGCAGTGGTTCCAGGATCAGGAGGACCTGCTCTGCATGCTTGGCCTTGAGGACATTCCATCTCATCTCTGGAACTGCAATGAGTCCGGTCTCCAAGACCAGTTCAGACCAGCTAAGGTGGTCAGATAGGTTGGACCCCCATGTATGGAGGTCTGCTCAGTTAAAAAGGGCAAAACACACTGGAAACAACTAAAATGAGACACCACACAAGACAAATGTTGTACATTTAACTGATTTATTGAGCAAACATTTTGGTTGTAATTTTTTTAACCCATAAAGACCCATTGATACTTTATTATTACTTTTATTATTAGTACAGTTTCAAAATAAATTTTTCAATTTAACCTTTTATTAGTAATTTATCAACAGTTATCATTATTATTCTATTTTTATTATTTTTTAATTTTTATTATTATAATCATTAATTACTATCCTATGTATTTTGGGCTGTTTCTCTATTTAATTAATGGAACATGTAGATGTTGACAAAACCTCAGAGTAAAGTTGAGAGATATTATATCAGAAAAAAAGACCTTTTCAACTGAATTTATTTTAAACTAAATCTAAACTGAGTTTGTCCATCCACTGTCATTGATCCAACTCCATGGGTTTTACTGGTGAATGAATGTTGTAAAAGATGACGGTGTTTGCACGTTCACTATGGAGCTTTTGAATGTCTAAATGGGTCATATCTGATGGCACCTCACTTTGTTTTAATTCTTTAGTTTTTATCTTATTTTCACGTGGTCTTAAACTATTCACCATTTATTTATCTATTGTCTTTTGTCCTATATTGTGTCATTATATTATGATGTTTTTACCATGCTTTTTACAGGTTTTATATTTTGCCATTATTAGTGATATTTGGTAACTTTTCTTTATTTTAGTCTGCTTTTTATCTTTTATTTTTAGTCTATTTTAATTATAATCAGCGAGGTGCTGGGAGTACCTGTCCATGTCTTTTTTCTGTGCTGTTTTAATCTGTTAATTAATTATATGTATTGATAGGATTAGTGGATCTACAGATATTAAACAGTTTAGATCAGTGGATGGTTTTAAGTAAAGCTGGATGTTTGGGTCTTTATGAAAGCAATAAATGTTATGTTAAATAATCAGACAAATTTTGAAAAATACATGTATAATAAATAATTGCCAAACATGTTAATTAAAATATAAAAGCCAATTAAATCTATCAATTACTGTCTAAAGCCTATTTAAGGATTGAACCTAATGTAATCCTCCAGGAGCAAACACTTAGTGTGACTGTGATGAGGAAAAAGTCAGTGAGAAACCTCAAACAGACCCAGACTACTGGAGGATGGTCGTCTGCTGTGACCTGTGGAGAGGAGAGAGAGAGAGAGAGAAAGAGAGAAGGAGAGGGGAGAGAAAGAGAAAGGGGGAGAGAGAGAGAGAGAGAAGGGGGGGGGGGGGAAGACAGAGGGGGGGATAAGGGGAGACACAGCAATATACAGTTCTACATAACCATATTAAGGACTAACATGATACAAAAAAGCCCCAAGAAATAAATAAATCAACCGCACAACATCCTTGCTCTAATCCTTTCCATAGTGGCTTTTGAACTGCTCTTAGTCTGGCCCGTCACCCAGGACCTGTTTGCCATGGGAGACCCGACCAGGGGCATAAAGCCCCCGACAACATAGCTCCTGGGATCATTCGGGCACGCAAACTCCCCCACCACGGTAAGGTGGCAGTTCAAGGGGGAGTTTTTTTGTTTGTTTGTTTGTTTTTTTTACTTATTTAATAAAAAACAAAAAAGCTTGTACTTTGCTGACATTTCCTGGGTCTTAGGAGGTTAAAGCTGCGGGAGACTTTTGTCACCAATTTTCCATCAGATCTGTCAAACCCCAGTCATATCCTCAGTATCACAAATCCGTAAGTCTTTCTGCGATTACTCACCTGAATCTCTTGCATCATGGTGAACAATTTCAAAGTGCCATCCACCATAAACAAACCATTTATTTATGATCAGAGCCAGGACGTAACTCGAGCATGTCCAGAATTTTGTCGCAATGTGCATTGTTGGAAGCGAAGGTTTGCGCAACTACCTGGCGGCAGCAGCGCAACCGCTGAAATGACTGGAGGGAAGTGGAGCCAGTGGAGCACCGCCTGGCAGCAGCAGCTGCAACAAACACGACGCGGAAACAGCTGAAGCTCCACTTCCCTCCAGCTGTTTCCGTGTTTCAGCGGTTGCACTGCCGCTGCCAGGCGACTGGGCGAACCTTCGCTTTCCACAATGCATGTCGTGACAAAATTCCGAACATGCTCGAGTTACCTCCTGGCTCTGATTGTAAACAAATGGTTTGTTTATGGTGGCTGGAACTTTGAAATTGTTCACCATGATGCAAAAGATTCAGGTGAGTAATCGCAGAAAGACTTACGGATTCGTGATGCTGAGGATATGACTGGGGTTTGACAGATCTGATGAAAAATTGGTGACAAAAGTCTCCCGCAGCTTGAACCTCCAAAGACCCAGGAAATGTCAGCAAAGTACAAGCTTTTTTTGTAGCTTTAAGCCAAATCAATTCGAATCAAACCAAATCAGATCAAATCACTTGAAATTTTGAGCTGGTATAAACCAGACTCTTAAGCCAATTCACAGAAACCCAACAGAATCCTCCAGGAGCAAACACTATGTGTGACTGTGGCGAGATGAAAAAACTCCCTTTTAAGTGGAAGAAAAACCTCGAGCAGACCCAGACTCCTGGAGGATGGTCATCTGCCATGACCAGTTGGGTGGGGGGGGTGGGGGGGCGGGGCAGAAAGTGAGAGAGACTGAGAGAGAGAGACAGAAGGGGGGTGGGGGGAGGGGGCGAGGGAGAGACAGAGAGGGAGAGGGTCAGAGAAAGAGAGGGAGAGAAAGAGAAAGAGTTAGGGGGGAGAGACGGAGAGTGAGAAATGGAGAGAAAGAGAAAGAGAGGGAGAGAGGAGAGAGAAAGAGAGAGGGAGGGAGAGAGAGAGAGAAAAGAGAGAGAGGAAGGGGGGATGAAGGGGGACAGGGGGGCGAGGGAGAGAGAGACAGAGAGGTAGAGACAGGAGGGAGAGGGTCAGAGAAAGATGGGGAGAGAGAGGGGGAGAGGAACAGAAAGAGAGGGAGAGAAAGAGTGAGGGGGGAGAGACAGAGCGAGAAATGGAGAGAAAGAAAAAGAGGGAGAGAGAAAGAGAGAGGGAAGAAGAGAGAGAGGGAGGGAGAGAGAGAGAAAAAAGAGAGAGAGAGGGAGGGAGAGAAACAGAGAGAGAGGGAGGGAGAGAGAGAAAAGAGAGAGAGAGAGAGGGAGGAGGGGAGTGAGGGGAGACAGAGGGGCGAGGGAGAGACAGAGAGAGGTAGAGACAGGAGGGAGAGGGTCAGAGAAAGATGGGGAGAGGAACAGAAAGAGAGAGGGAGAGAAAGAGAAAGAGTGAGGGGGAGAGAGAGTGAGAAATGGAGAGAAAGAGAGGGACAAAGAAGAGAGGGAGGGAGAGAGAGAGGGAGGGAGAGAAACAGAGAGAGAGGGCGGGAGAGAGGAGAGAGAAAGAGAGAGAGGGAGGAAGAGGAAGAGAGCCGGGGGGGGGGGGGGGGGGACACAGCAATATAAATCTATTACAATTCTACAGAACCATATTAAGGACTCTAACATGACACAAACAGGCCCCAAGAAATAAATAAATAAACGTGCAAAATGCACAAAAACAGTGGCCCTGTGTCAACATCCTAACAAATGAACTATTTACATATGATTAAGATGACACCGGGCCCCAAGAAATAAATAAATAAACATGCAAAATGCACAAAAACAGTGGCCCGGTGTCAACATCCGAACAAATGAACTAATTCATATGATTAAGATGACCCCCAGTGCAAGACGCTACCAGGGGTCATAACTAAAAGAACAATACACTTTTACACTGTTCAAAAAATCTGGTAAATCCTGGTGCAGGCCTGGCCAGACGCACAGGTCCTGCAGTCTAAAACAATGAAGAATGAAAAAGGGGGGTGGTCCTGGTCCCGGTCTTCTTCCATGGTTCGTCGTAGATGTCACCTTCACTTCTCCATCTGTCGAAGGGCTGGGGGCCGCCGCTCTGCTCCGAGGGCTCATGCTCAACTTCGCTGTAAAACATGGAAATAAAGAAAGCATTAAACCTTCTCAAAGTTTTTCAAGCAAATGACTAATTCTGCTTTTAAACTCATGTGATTTGGACGTGGTTTGTTTCAGTTCAGGGTGATGTGTTTGGTTTTAGCTGTTGAAAACAGTGCCAATAATTTTGGATGAGTTTTGGTTTGGTGTTGTCTCAGTTTCATTTAAAACTAATTAATTCTTCCAAATATACCTCAGTTTTTCTTCAACATGTTTTAGTTTTATCTAAAATTCATTCCAAATTCAGAAATCATTTACAATTTACTGCCTATTACAATATTGTTAAACTGGTTTCTTCTCCAGCTTCTAGTACAGGTGGGAGTGAAATTACTGTAATGACCCAATAAAATGTCGCAGGTTTTAGAAACCATTGTAATTTTTCCAATTGCACAAACAGTGAAAGAGTTACAGCCATCCAAACTGCACATGTGCAGGGTGTGTCAGTGATGACACGTCAGGTTTTAAACATGTTATCAGATCTAAATTTCACAATCAGTGCATCTCTAATTAATGTTCATCAAAACATGCAACCTATATAATTCAATGTATAATTGTAATCACTCTACATGTTCAGTTGGAGACGGTCACATAACTCCAGTGCTTTCAGACTAAATAGTATGAAGTGTCTTTAGTCCACTATGTAAAGGGTTCCTTACCTGTTGTTTCCAGAGTCCACCACCACCTCCTCCAGCTCCACTGCTTCAGACTCTTGACCTGGACTCTGCGGCGTGTGCGGATGGTGAACTTCAATGAGTAGCTCGTAGATGAGGGTTCCGAGCAGCCCACCCACAAAGGGGGCCACGATGGGAACCCACCACCAACCACCTCCAGCCCTGCACAGACAACAGTTTTATTAAAGGGTTCCACATGTTCCACACTTTTACCATTTACATGTTCCACACTTCAGTCTAAAATTAATTATCTACTTACTTGAACACTTCTTCCCCCCAGCCTGCGATGAACGTAAAGAGCCGGGGCCCCAGGTCCCTGGCTGGATTGAGGGGGAAGCCGCAGTTGGAGCCCATCGACAGGCCGATGGTGAGGATCAGTGCTCCCACCAGGACAGGCGCAAGTCCGTCAGGGAGCAGCCCCTGTCTGCGATCCTCAACGGCCAGGCAGCAGATGAGCAGAAGAGCAGTGGCAACCACCTGGATTTAGGAGGTAAAAAGATGTTTCAGTTTGACTGCAACTAAAGTTTTTCATACAAAAATACTCAACATTTATTTAAAGGGGTTCTACGTAGTATTAGCCCTTAGACTCCATTTTTTTAAAAATATAATAAATTTCTATATCAAGATTTCAGACAGCTCTGTTTTCTGTACAGTTTGTGTTGTCTGTAGCTGAACTAAAGATCAGTTTGGAATCAAATAAACAAGAGAACTGTCAGAACTGTCACAGTTTAGTCTGAACCATGGATCAACAAACAGCAGCTTAGCCAAGACTATAGCATCACATTATAACTTTATACCTTCATAAGCCTCATAAACAGTGCTCAAGTTGAGGGTGGATGAGTGGGGATGACATCCCCCCTGAAATATAAACGGTCAAAATCATCCCCCTTCTAAAACTACCATTCCCCCTTTCCATCCCTTCTGTCATTTTATCAATAAACGTGGTGTTCCTGCAGTTTCAACATTTAGGCTGTTTTGAGCAGATTGATTAAAGTACTGTGGGTGAGAGGGCACATACACACCCAATGACACAAAATGATTTCTTATTATATTATATTATATTATATCATATTATATTATATTATATTATATTATATTGTATTATATTATAGTATATTATTATACTATTATTATTATCACTACTAAATATGAGACTGAGCTGCTCACCAAAATAGATAACGTTAGTGGAGTCTCCCACCCTCTGCGCTGTCATCAGCACAAATGATCTGTCCCCATATGATCTAATCCACCATCACCCTTGAGTTGTTTTTTTTTTTTTTTTTTTTTTATACAACTCGAGTACTGCTCATAAACTCACCGTTGTAGAAGAAACGCTGACATTTCAGCATCAAACTCCAGTCTTTTCATTAACTTCTAGCACTTTTTCAACTTTCTTTGACAGAATTTCACAGCTCTTTATTCTAAACATTCCAATAACAGTTTTGAGCCATTTTTTAGTATTTGAAAGTGGAAATACTACATAAAGCCCCTTTGTGGTCATTGCAGAGTCTAAAAGTTTCATGATGTGCTACACAGACTCCAGACAAAGCCTCAGTTAAATGTAAGACAAGCAGATGTGAGTGACAGATCCTTACCTGATCCACGATGCCACCCCACACGCTCAGGTGGTCCGCAGGGTATGAGCAGAAGATCCCAGCGGTGGCATTGGGGCCTGCCACTGACAGGTGACCTCCGCTGAACACCTGGATGGCATCTGTATCCACATAGAGACAAAACACATTTAGGGCATTCTGGGAAAATATTCAGACTAAACATCCAAGTCTAAAGTCCAATGAGGGTGGGAATTTTTCATGTAAAACACAAAACCAAAAATGTTACTATTGTGTGTTGTAGACTTTAGTCTCTACCTAATACTTTATTGTGTCAAATGACGTGTTTCCATCATTATAGACATTGTTTTGAGTCAATCCCATACATGTCACCCTGCTGCAGAAAATACCAGCATCCCAAATACATACTGTAACACATTTATGGGTGGATTAAGAAGGAATTCAGGAGTAACCACAACTGTGACACAAAAACACAAAAATCTAGGACCCCTAGGCGGCCCCTCCCTGCCTGAATGTGGCAGAAATAAAATGTTACTGATACATGAAGGTATAAAACTAACAAAACTGAAATTAAAACATGGGCATGGGGAATATGTACTGGCTTTATACAATGCACTTTTGCACCTAATGTCCAACACACAGTATCCATCTGTGTGTGATGAATCAATATATTGAAAGATCTGGTTCACTTTTTGAACTGGATTACTGAAAAATAAAGAGAAAAATAAACTTTGATGATATTCTAATGTATTGAAATGCACCTGTATATCTGTATATTACAGAGTCACACAATATTCATCCTCTGCACAAAATGACCTCCAGCAGGTTAACTCTACTGGACAAGAGGTTTCTAATGCTCTAAAAATAATAACTTCTATCTAATTATGTACTATGTAGTACCATTAAAACAGAGTTTACAAGATGTTTTGACAGATCAATTAAAGCAGGATAATCAGACTAACAAAAGCTAAACATATGGTTCAGATAAAAACTAGATGATATTATATTTGACATATCTTGCTGATGATTGCAGGAAAAATGATTACCATTAACTGGTTGTAGCCTGACCCCCATATGATCGCTCAATTGATACAAAAAGGTAAACATGCCCCAATGATGGAAAACATGACTGCCATCTTACAGTGAAAACTACCCTTATTTATAAGAAGATGGACTCCTGTTTGTCTCTATATTAGTGAAGATGTATTGTGCTTGAAATAAGCTGACAATCAAGGTGATTTTGTTTTTTTTTGTGCCTTTCATTTCTTTTACTTTTCTTTGCCTATTGTGCTTATATAAGTGCTGGTAAGTTTAGTGACGGCAATAAAGTAAAAAAAAAAAAAAACAATGATAAAAGACAAATATGCTAAAAGCAAGAGGTTACAGCAACAAGAAAAAAATGTAAATGCAAAGTACATATTCATGAAAGGATAAGGTCAAAAATAAAATAAAAACTGTAGATATCTTACCGTAGTACTGGAGGTAAACGGTTGCTGCGCCCAGAAACGCTCCTAGGAGGTGGGAAAGAGCATATAAGGGCACCTTCCTCCATGGTTGTCGACCCAAGATCCACAGGCTCATGGACCAGACAACGTTGAGCTGAGCACCTGAGAGGAAACAAACATCATGAGTCCTGGGAGGAAAACAATATCTTATCTACAAAAGCATCGATTCACTCCTTACCTGAAACCCCACGAGAGACAAATATGCCAAACACTGCTCCCAGGGCAGAACCAAGCTGCATGGTGAGGTAGCTTCCATGGGTCCCCTGGGAGGTGATGACCTGGGCCGCCGCTCCGGATCCGATTAACTGCAAATGCAGGAAAAAAACACAAGAACAGTTAAGAATACGTCTGCAAAAAAGACCTTGAGAATGTGCAACATTAGGCAAGTGAGTATTTTGACTGTATCATATTTTTTATGCAGATTTCCCAGTTCCAAGCTCTATAAACTTGAATGCTTGTTGGATTTAATTATATCAGGTGATGTGCTTAAATTACTGCTGTGTAACACAGGGACTCAAAATGAACATCTTTTTTTTTTTCCATTTTAAGCAAATCTACAAAACATGCTGTTCTCCCAAGAAATAAATGAAACACATGGCTTTAGCTATGATGTTAAAGTACAATTGTGATCAATATTGGATAAAAATGTTTAAATGGTAAGTTTTTATGAACACAAATATGTTGTGACATGGGGACAGCACTTTGTACCTTTGTTCAGTATCAGAATAAAAGACTTTGCTGGAACTAAAACACTACAAATATGCTAATAAACTTTGATTTAACATACATATTATACAAGCAAAAAAAATTATTATTAAAGTTAAAAGTCCATGTGCATGTATGTCAGAAGTAAGGCTGTGCAATTAATTGAAATTCAATTACGATTTCGATTATTACACGCAACGATTACAAAAATTATGTAATTGAGAAAAAACGATTATTAATTTTGAGTTGTTTTAATTCACGCGCACGCAAGCTACCATGAGCTGCTCTGCCCTGCCCCCCTCTAAGCTACAGCTGCCAGCTAGCCGGCAGGTCCACCCCAAGAGGAAAGTTGTACCTAGCGGTCTGGAAAAACGGCAGGAGAATCACAGCAGAAGTGCTTGGTAAACAAAAAAGGCAAGTCAAATTCAACTGTGTAGAATCACTTTGGGTTTGATGAAGAAGACGAAGAGCAAAAACACATCACATGCAAAAAGTGTTTCGTAGTTGTGTCCGCACCGACCGGTAACACAACAAACCTTTTTAACCATCTAAAGTTTAACCACCGCCACCTTTATCATAATCTTATGAAAAACTGAAACGCATAAAAACAACTCCGTCTATAACTTCGTCCGCAATGCAATCTTCAGTCTCCGAATCGCTTTACGCTGCAACTCCCGTATTAACCTAACCCGAACCTGTATAACCCTAACGTGCATATTCTAGATGGCTGATGTATACAGAAGGCCTGAACTGAAACCTTACAGCACGCCACTGAATTTACTGTTTCATACTACATTGAACATACTTGAATTTATAATTTGCACTTTAAGCGAGTTTTTTTTTTTTTTTTTTATTGCTATAGTTCTTTGGCAAGTCTATAGCAGTTTAATTCCAGTGCACTATTTGTTTACAAAAGGAAACATACTTGAATTTGCGGTACACTTATTTGCATTCAAAGATTTTCTTGTTTCGTAAAAAAGTGAACATACTTTGTTTTAGTGTTTAAAAGCTTTATTTATGTTTAAAGAGTATATTTTACATTGCTTTGCAAGAAAAAAATAAACAACTTTAAGGTTAACAAATAATCGTTTTTAATAATCGTGATTTCAATTATTGCTAAAATAATCGTGATTTTTTTTTTTTTCTATAATCGAGCAGCCCTAGTCAGAAGTATAACTTTACATAATCAGTTATATCTTTTTTTCTACAAGTGATACTGAAAATTTGTAAACAGTTCCATAAAATAGAGTTCTTAAGGTAAAAAATGAGCCTATTTGAGAAATGATAGGTGAAACTTTCATTTTTGACACTGATGTTCACTTTGGCTTGATCTGACCCTGCAGTGATAGTTCTGCAGACACATGTTCACACACTACACAAAGATAGACATGAAACTACTGTTGAACTCAAGAGATTCTTATATTTAACTAAATGTGACACTTACAACTGCGATGTACAGTCCAAGGAACTCTGCCAGACATTCCCGGACCAGCTGACTTTGGATCCTGCAGCTCTGCAGAAGCCTCTCCATGGTTACGGTAGTTGGCTTTCAGCAGTGGTACGTCTGCACAAAGGAGAGACAAAGAGTTCAGAGTTAGTGCAAGACATCCTTTTACTAAAACCACAGTGCTAATGATCAGAAATTCCTGCACAGAGGCCTGATGGGAGCTCTCTTGGCACCTGAATGAGACTACTTCAAACTAGCCCCTCCCATTTGACTGTTCATTAAACATTCAAAGTATTGGGTCACAATAAAAACTATTGAATCTGCTTGAATCACAGATTTAAAATGAAATGATACTGATCAGATATGACAACTGAGACATGAAGATGAAGATGCATTTAGTTGTTCAACCCTTTAAAACCTAGAACTATTTTTGTGGTGACTTGAGATTTTCTTCTACATTTAACCTTTACCTAGTTATTTATCACCATTTATTATTACATTATTCTCAACATTTTGCATTTTTATCATTGAAACTCAACAAAAAATCAGGACTACTCTACGGCTACGTTTTTTGGTTTTAGGCTTTCAGGCAGTGTCAACTAAAGCGTATAATTTTGAAAGTAAAACTTTGCTGTAAAAAGTTATTCAGGAATTTTCTAGGACAACCAAAACAGTGGTGCCACTAAATCAGGTGAACTGCTGATGGCATGTTGCCGGCTCCATGCAATAAAGCCTGATGCTAAAGTATTAGTTTTCAAATCCACAAACTACCAGCCAAAGTATATATACATGATCTGAGAGGAAATTTGCTACAGCCTACTGCATCATTGAAGCTATGGGAGTTCTGCTTAATGAGTTCAACAACAGTAAACCAGATAGAAACACGTTTTTCATGCTGACTAATACTGTTTCTTCCTCTGTGTGATATACTAAAATTGCAGCAACATATGGCAGGCCATCTCTATCACTATTTGCCACTCCCACAACACGTCTGGTCATTTAAACACTGTAAAAAATGCTGTCCAAACCACCAAAACGCCGTAAAAAAATGCGTTTTTGTGGGAATTTATGCTGTTTTTTATGGCATCATGTACTATTTTAAGAGCGGTGCAAAAACCGCAGTCTTATGGCTCTTTAAGACACCGTACTTTACGGCGTTCTTTGTCACTTCTGATGGCGTAGAAAGCGGCGTTTTCTTGTATTATTTTCATCTCCACCCCCTGGCTTTCACAGCCACTATAGTTGAACTCTCATCAGCCAGTAAGTAAAGAGAACAGACAGACCACAGCAGTTCACCACTGATCTCTATTGCTGCTGATTGCATCTATTTCTTACCTGCTATAAGGAAAAGCCTGTGTATGTGCACGGCTGCTATTTTCATTCATATTTTTACACAGACTCACCATATGAAAGGGTGACTGACACCACTGGGAAAGCCTCAAACATTTAATGCATAAAAGATTAACATAGTTTAATGTCCAAATACAGCTGTCAATCATTGAGAGAGAAGCAGACAGAGACAGACAGACAATTTCTTGAACAAATCTGGAGATCAATCATCGTCAAATTCATTCAAGAAATTGTCTGTCTCTCTCTGTCTCTCTCGATGATTGACAGCTGTATTCAGACATTAAACTACATTAATCTTTCGTGCATTAAATATTTGAGGCTGTCCCAGTGGTGTCAGTCATCCTTTCATATGGTGAGTCTGTGTGAAAATATGAATGAAAATAGCAGCCGTGCACATACACAGGCTTTTCCTTATAGCAGGTAAGAAATAGATGCAATCAGCAGCAAAGGAGATCAGTGGTGAACTGCTGTGGTCTGTCTGTTCTCTTTACTTATTGGCTGATGAGAGTTCAGCTTCAGTGGCTGTGAAAGCCAGGGGGTGGAGATGAAAATAATACAAGAAAACGCCGCTTTTTACGCCGTCAAAAATGACACAGAGCACCGTAAAATACAGCGTTTTAAAGAGCCATAAGATGGCGCGCTCTCAAAATAGTACATGACGCCATAAAAAACGGCGTAAATTCCCACAGTTTGGACAGTGTTTTTACAACCTTTAAATGACCAGACATGTTGTGGGAGTGCCGAATAGTGATAGAGATGGCCTGCCATAGCAACACACCTTACAGAACGCGTGATTGTGCCCCATCACATTCCTCTTTAGAAACGGGAACATGCTGTCCAATTTTTCCAAATATTTACAAGATTTCTTAGTTTTTTGTTTTTTTTTTTGCCAGAGTGCCTTCTCCATCACATCCATCCATCTTTCACCTATGTGTTTTGTTTTCCGCTGTCAGCACTACTAACCTCGTGCCACCTCAGGCCTAGGCTACTGCAGATGGCAGTTCTCGCGAGGCTAGTGACAGAGCTCAGCTAGGAGAGACAGAAGAATGTCTTTCATTATTATTATTATTTTGTTATAATACGGGAGATTTACGGGATAATATTAATACGGGAGGACAGTGGGGAAGGGGGGTAAAATACGGTAGTTTCCCCGGCCAAAACAGGAGACTTGACAGCTATGTACTCACTGCCTGAAAGCCTAAAACCACACAAACGGCTTAACCTGCATGATAGAGCTTCAGTAATGAAATAATTAAATAATGTGACAAGGTTTACATTGGTTTTCATGTTTTAGTCCTGCTCTACATGGTATTTACATGAAATGACAAGTTAAAAAGAATTCTTACCCTCCTGGCGCAAAGCGCTTTGCCGCTTCTGGCGGTCCTGGTCCTTCTCGGCGGTGTTCCTCCGGTCAGATGATGGTCTGTTCTCCGGTAGGTGGATCCTTCTTCTTCTTCTGTCCTTCTTCTTCCTCTTCTGTGGTCGTTGGTCTCTCTTCTTTCTTCGCTGCTCCTAGTTTAATTGGATATCTGTCGCTGGGATCAGATAACCTGCTTTTCTCACTCAAGGTAAGTTAAAAAAGCTACGGTTAATAACCGTCCGCTCTTTATATAATCTGTCCGTTACCTGACAACAGTAGAATTCCAATGCAGTGTCTGAATTTTGTCCATGGTTTTCATGGTGGTCTGGTGCCAGTTGTACTGCGCATGTGCCAGTCTATATGACCCTGTTTATGGGTCACGTGCGGTTCGGCCGATCCCTTCATAAACACAGTCCTGTTACTGTCCTCCAAACAGTAAGATTTACTTCAGGTATTTTTTTTATCCTGCCTACAGCTGATTAACGCCCTAAAGCTTTGTATGTTTAATATTAAAGAATGTGCAAACTGTAAGGTATATAAAACTTTAAAAAGTTCAATCTTAGATACACAAAATATATAACAAAACAAAACAGATACTGCCCAAAACTACATCACCAGCGGCTGGGGATGCAGTTTTCAGCAGGAGCAGAATTCTGCACATCAGACAGGTGTGTGTGTAACGTTAAAATATGGCTCAAAAATGGTCGGTGTGGACGTCCTCCAGATGTCTTATATAGACCAAATTTGAACGTCATTAATCTATACAAGATTATTAAATATGTGACCAAATTAATTGCCCTAATTAATATGTATGAAAATGTTTAATACAGCATTCAAAATACATTTTAAAAATGGTCTTGCACTGTGAAAGCGTACAATACCATTATTAAAATGTATTTTGAATGCTGTATTAAACATTTTCTTACATACATTCATTCGGTCAAAATTGTCAATCTTATATATATATAAATGACGTTCAAGTTTGGTCCATTTAAGACATGGAGAGGACGTCCACACAATTTTTTAACCATATTGTAACCTTACAGACGTCATGCTGTAATCACAATAATCATAGTTTGACATTTACATTATTCCTTAAAAAGAAGAGCATTATTTAGAAATGTAACTGAAATACAACTGGATGTAGAGTATACACTCAGTGACAGTAGATACTACTGAATAATACTGAAAAGTTTAGGATCAGTCTAGGATTTGTAATAAACAGAAGCATAGTCTATTTGTCATGTTGAAAAAAAATGAATTTATTTCAGGGTAACAGTAAACGTAGAAGGAAGTGGGGACTGGTCTTGGGTATTTGTGCCTGTCCACTCGAGGGAACATGCTTGAGGTGCTCTCCAATGTATCCATGGACCACATCTTCGGTTCCCTCCTTAAAGCTTTTGAGCACAGTGCCTGAAAAAGTTGGAAGACAAATGTTATCCATCTGTATTGTATTTAGATTTGACACTAGGCTATTCAGTCTGTACTGTAGCTATATTAAAAATCAATGCTGTTATGTAGCTTAATAAAATAAACCAAAATATAGAATGACATCAGGTGATTATAAACTATTTATTTTTTGATATCTTAATATCTTGTTAACCGAGCCCCCAAGGCTGCTGATCTTCTTCCCAGTACACGAGGCTTACCTTTACATTCAGACAAACCAATATGGCTACCATAATTAATCTGAGACCAACATTTGTCCTCTAAAAGAAATGACCTTTTGTTTTGTTTCTCTTTGCATGTTCAAAATAAATAAAATAAATCTGTTATCTGCTAGGGGCCCTAATATGCTCATTTCAGGGGTTTTCAATATGATATTGGACCACAGTGGGACATTACTGAAAGTTCTGATCAATAAACAACTCCACTACTATGGCCTATGAGCTGTCTGTGCACTCCATTTTGTGTCTTTCCTGCTTGGCTCTGAAACACTGGGCTTCACACATGCCTGTATGACACCTATGTCCTGTAGAACAAGTATCCACCATTGTAAACATATTTATAAGTCTGAAAAGCAATTTTGGTCCCCTTTAAGCTGTGCCCCCCGCCAGTATCAATGTTTCCTGAAAATTTCATCAAAATCCATCCATAACTTTTTGAGTTCTCTTGCTAACAAAGAGACTGACAAACAAACCCCAAAGAAAACATAACCCCCTTAGAAGAGGTAATAACAGACCTTGTAAGTGATTGCCTCAGTAGAGCCATAATAGATATTAAGATCATCATGTACAGTACAGGTGACATTTTGTAATATCTAAGTGTAGAATTTGTTCATAGTTTTCAGTTTTTCACTTGGAAAATGTAAAAGGATGAAATAACATTTAACATGTATACATAAAATTCAACCCTGTAAGCTAGAGATCTTCTCAGGCAACTTGGCTTGGCACTATGACATGAACTCATTATTAAAGGAGGAAGAAGGTGAATGCTACAAAACACTGAATGTAGCGCCTTTAAGCTTAATGGAAGAAAGCAAACCACAATTCCCCTTGGTTCAGTAAGTTAGACTCTGGAAGTTGAACAGTGATCAATTATTGCCTCCCAAAACAATTATTATTTTGCAGAGCATGGAATTGAGAAAAAAAAGAGCTCTTTCAAATAAAAAAAGGTTCAATGAAAGTGTCCTGTCTTCTGTATCAGAAGATGAAGTTTAGTCCTGTGTTGTGTGTGTGTGTATATACAGCTCTGGAAAGAAAATAAAAGCCCACTGCAAAATTATCACTTTCTCTGATTTGACCATTAATAGGAATGTGTTTGAGTAAAATGAACATTTTTGTTTTATTCTCTCAACTACCGACAACATTTCTCCCAAATTCCAAATAAAAATATTGTTATTTAAAGCATGTATTTGCAGAACACAACACATAGTCAAAATAACAAAAAGATGCAGGTGTTTTCAGACCACAAATAATGCAAAGAAAACCAGTTTGTATTCATTTCTAAACAACACAATACTAATGTTGTAACTTGGGAAAGGTTCAGACATCAATATTTGGTGGAATAACCCTGATTTTCAATGACAGCTCTCGTGTGTCTTGTCTCTCCACCATTGCTGTTGGATAGCTTTATGCAGCTCCTGGCAGAGAAATTCAAGAAGCTCAGCAATGTTCCATGGCTTGTCACCATCCAAAGTTTTCAAAGTGGGTTTCAGGTCTGGAGATTGGGCTGGCCATGACAGGGTCTTCATCTGGCGGTCCATCATCCACAACTTTATTGACCTAGCTGAGGCCAGGAGCATTGTCCTGATTGAAAAAACAGTTCTCAGAGTTTGGGAACATTGTCAGAGCAGAAGTCCAGTAGTTTTCAATAGTTATTTTTGGATTCCAGTTACTTTTGCAGGACTAATAGCACTGTTTTTGCCTATTGTAAGAAGATAGTGATGGCCACAGTCGTGATTTTTCTACTTCTTCTTAAATAGGACATGGACCAGGTGTTTATTCAGTAGAATAAAGTGTGATTATGTTGGAATTCAATAGACACAGGAATGGAATGGCTGCCATACATGCAGATTTCACAGAAAATTGCAGTGGTCTCTTATTTTTTTCCAAATCTGTGCATGTTCGTTCCACTACTCGGGTAGGTTTTCAGTAGGGCTGGGCAATATGGAAAAAAATCATATCACGATAAAAACATTAGCATGTGTGCTGTGGCTGCTCTTTCGCCTATGCTGTGGGCGTTAACCTAACTTACCGTGGCTCTAGTGTGATTGGTTTGGTGCGGCACTACTTAATTATG
The DNA here is from genome assembly GCF_902148855.1 of Sphaeramia orbicularis. Lineage (NCBI taxonomy): Eukaryota > Metazoa > Chordata > Actinopteri > Kurtiformes > Apogonidae > Sphaeramia > Sphaeramia orbicularis. The sequence continues at coordinate 41,331,158 of NC_043972.1, read as the reverse complement.
ATTGGTTGTTCTTATTTCTGTCAAAACATAGACGAATGAATCCTATCCAAATTATATTGAGCATGTCTCATATTTCTACCGAAGAAAGTTATATCGCGATATATATTGTCATTGTTTTACTGCCCAGCCCCAGTTGTCAGAGTTCTTATCTGTGTTCATGGGCGGAGTGAGTAGAGGTTCTTCTTGAGGTGGATTCAACGTGTGGCCGCAGCGTGCTTCCGCCTGCCCTGTTCTGTTCCCCTGGCTTGCCACTGAAGCCCTCAGGGTTCAGACTCAATTTCAGCAGAAAAAATAGTTTTATCATGAAGTACAGAAAACATCACAAGTACTATCATCTCATCATGTCATACTACTCTTACTCTGAACATCTTCAATATATTCCCAACTGCTGGATACACCTTATATCAATTTTTGTTAATGAACTAAAAATACATTTACAGTACTTTAACATGACACAGCTATTTACATAAATTGACATCTTTTTAACATAAGTTAACTTATTTATTTTGGTAAGCACTATTTAGCTCTTTTAATCAATACTCATCGTTTAAACATCAGCATTTATCTCTACAACCACAGCTTACATCTCATTTTTTAACATGTTTCTAAGTATAAATCAGTAGTACTAAAATATTATTACTGTTATTTTACACCAACAACTGTTTTATAATAACGACAAACAAATCGCATTTGGTACATTGCATTCATCAGGGAACACTTTTTTTTTTTTTTATCACGAACTGGTACCATATTAACAGATATGTGCACCATGTACCATCTTTGTCTCCCTCACTAAATACAGTAATGACAAGCTAGCACCACTGTTAGCTCCCCTATCAAATGCTACACTTAATATTAGAGCTTACTTAGTGGCGGAAGACAGTAGCGATTAGCATTAGGCTAACGTGGTGAACAATCTTTTAGCATTCAATTTACACAGTATATAATGATACGGACTCTCCATCGGGTGCTCGAGGGTTCATGGGAGTTCGCCCAACCAGTCCACATGTGTTTTGTGGATCTGGAGAAGGCGTTCGACCGTGTCCCTCGTGGTATCCTGTGGGGGGTGCTTCGGGAGTATGGGGTTCGGGGCCCTTTGCTAAGGGCAGTCCGGTCCTTGTATGACCGAAGCAGGAGTCTGGTTCGCATTGCCGGCAGTAAGTCAGACCTGTTCCAGGTGCATGTTGGTCTCCGGCAGGGCTGCCCTTTGTCACCGGTTCTGTTCATAATTTTTATGGACAGAATTTCTAGGCGCAGCCAGGGGCTGGAGGGGGTCCGGTTTGGGGACCACAGGATTTCATCTCTGCTTTTTGCAGACGACGTTGTCCTGTTGGCCTCATCGAACCTGGACCTTCAGCGTGCCCTGGGGCGGTTTGCAGCCGAGTGTGAAGCGAGCGGGATGAGGATCAGCACCTCCAAATCCGAGGCCATGGTTCTCGACCGGAAAAAGGTGGTCTGCCCTCTCCGGGTCGGTGGGGAGTCTTTGCCCCAAGTGGAGGAGTTTAAGTATCTTGGGGTCTTGTTCACGAGTGAGGGAAGGATGGAGCGTGAGATTGACAGATGGATCGGTGCAGCGTCTGCAGTGATGCAGTCGCTGTATCGGTCGGTTGTGGTAAAGAAGGAGCTGAGCCGAGAGGCGAAGCTCTCGATTTACCGGTCAATCTACGTTCCTACCCTCACCTATGGTCATGAGCTTTGGGTCATGACCGAAAGGACAAGATCCCGGATACAAGCAAGCAAGCAAGCAAGATACAAGTCGAAATGAGTTTCCTCCGCAGGGTGGCTGGGCGCACCCTTAGGGATAGGGTGAGGAGCTCAGTCACCAGGGAGGAGCTCGGAGTAGAGCCGCTGCTCCTCCGCGTCGAGAGGGGCCAGCTGAGGTGGCTCGGGCATCTGTTTCGGATGCCTCCTGGACGCCTCCCTGGGGAGGTGTTCCGGGCATGTCCCACCGGGAGGAGACCTCGGGGAAGACCCAGGACACGTTGGAGAGACTATGTCTCTCGGCTGGCCTGGGAACGCCTCGGGGTCCCCCTGGAAGAGCTGGAGGAGGTGTCTGGGGAGAGGGAAGTCTGGGCATCCCTGGTAAGACTGTTACCCCCGCGACCCGGCCCCGGATAAGCGGAAGGAAATGGATGGATGGATAATGATACGGATAATACCACGGTAAGCCCAAACACCAATAAACACATCAGTGACTCCGGTTGGTTTCATGAAATCATCCCAATGAAATCCTTTTTTCATGACAGTTCACATCTACAAGCTAACTTTGAGGCCTAGCCTCTAGCATGTAGCTTACCGGAGTTCACATAGAGGGCTCAGACGATGAAGCAGCTCCTCTCATCACTATAACACACAGATCTCATTCCTAACAAGCAAGCGACCGGTTAGTTATATGATTCAAAGAGATTTCTAATCATTTTGCGGCTTCTACACTGCATTTTCTCACTCAGGCTGGTCAGCTTGTTTATCTGTGGGTACTCTGGTCAGTGGCTCGGCTCAGATTGTGCACGCGCTGCGTGGTCATGGTAATGAGCATAAAGTTAGTGTGCCACCTAGTGGCGGAGCAATGGTAACTACATTTAAATCCCATAGGTGGGTCTAGTAACCATGTGGGTTCCACAAACATGAAATAAAAGGTCATTCACATAAGCTAAACACAGCTACTTACCTTCCACTGGTTGTTCACTCTAATCCTCCTCCTGCTCTCAGCTCTGCTCTCATTAAACCAGTGGTTCTCAATCTTTTTCTGTCCGACCCCCTTTGGAGGACCAAAAATCTCCAGTCCCCCCTCAGCCCCAACAACATTGTAACTGTGGTGCAACTATAACTTTTATTGAATGAAACATCAATGTTGTAACAATACTTTTTGCTTTTCCTTGAATAATTAGTTGTGCAAATTAAAAATAACGTAGATTTTTTCTTGAACAACATAAACTCAACACAACGGCTCCCTGAGACAATATTTTTCCAATTAAAAATAGGAAATGTGCAATTATTTTACAACTATGACAATAAAGTTACTTTTTTTAGAACAATGAACAAATTTTGGTCACAAAGATGAACATTTTAACAATATCAATGGGTGCTCCAACACTGAAATATTAGTTCCACCTGCTACATGTTCTAATTTGAAGAAAAAACAAACAAACTACTGTTTATCTGTCAAATGTTCATTGTGGTCGGTTTCAGATGCTGCAGTTATTCTATAATTCATAGTTTGAGTTATTGTTTGTTCAGTATTAATTGTCAGCCTTGTAAATCCAAGCTGGACTGACTGTACATATCCTGACCAAGGAAAATCAAATTCTCACTTTGTGCAGTAATCTACACCTGGCTTTTCTGCCTCCATCCATAATTTTATGCATTATATAGACTAAATGTAATCTAAAATTAGCATTTATTTGCAACATAGTATCGCAAACTATTACATGATCAAAAAAAATTATAATTTGAGAAAAAAAAAAAAAGTTTCCGTTTTGAATGTCTGGGGTCGCCAGAAATTTGTGATGTTAAAATGGGGTCACGAGCCAAAAATGTTTGGAAACCACTGGTTTAGTGTCTTATCCGCTCTCAGGCCCACGGTGCAGTTTCTGCTTTTGTAGCAGATCTATGAAACATTTCAATAAATATATCAATAATAAAATATCTCACTTTGGCCATAAGGACACAATACTTTTTTCTTGCTGCACAAAAACTTATAATTAATGTCTTCGTGTTCTTACAAGACTTTTTTAGTGCAAATAGTGTCGATCAAAGTCTTATTTAATAACCAAAATGCCATAAGCCTTTTTTTCCTTTTTATAGCAGATTATGTTTTTTTAACTGTACTTGGTAAAATGAGTCAAAGGTGCAAAAAATTATTTTCCAGGTCTGTCAAACTTTATTTTTCAAAAACAAAAGATGTCCAACAAAAAGATTTTTTCGATTTTTATCTTTTTCAAGATGGATAATGGAGAGCAAACAAATCTAACGTGGTATAACATTATTCTAGTGCCTTTCTTAGCTTGACTGTAAAACAGTTCCAGTCCTTTGTGTCTTGTGTCTCTCTGCTGCTGGTGTGTGCACACGGCCGTATGAGGCAGTACCTGACCATCGTTAACAGTCTCATTCCTATGAATGTAAAAGTGACTACACCAGCCTGAGCAAAAGATTGGCCTTCCCAAAAAAATTCTGTGCAGTGAGTGAAATGTCCCATTTCTATATGGATGATTTACAACGTCAGTTTGCTCTTGATCAGTTAATGCTGTGCTAACAACAGAAAATAACTTTTTTTTTCTAAACCCACCACCACCACCCCTCTTCGGAGGACGGCTTTATTTTTAACAAGTGTTCAGAGAATGCAAACCTCTGCCAAGCACCCCGAACGGTGTGCATGTGTGGATCGACTATTTCTTTTTAAATTAAACAGTTTCAAGGTTGTTCCGTACAGCAGAAAAAGTTGAAGCTTGGTACCAGTCATGTGTATGTCAAATTATATTAAATTCCAATCAATATTTGTTGAGTTATAATGAAAAATGTGTCGTAAATGGGATTTTCAGTGTTAAATTGAAATGTCCACAGAGTCCACATTCCACAGTGGATGTGAACAATTTTGAGCCAGATACAAGCTATTGTTATAAGCTACAGGTGGATCAAATTGGAGGCTAATCGGAGTCGTTTTGAAATTTTTTTATGAATTTTCAAAAATTGCTCAATGATGAGAGACAGGAAAATTTGAGATTTTGTGACCTTGCTGTGACCTTGAACTTTGGCCTACTTGGCCCAAAATTTAATGGGTTTGTCCCAGGGGCTTAGGCCTATCTGTGGGTAAAATTTGGTAAAGATGGTTGGAATAGTTTTCCCGTAAAGTTGCTAACAAACAAACAAACAAACATGCAAACAAACACACAAAGCAAAGTGATTACAATACCTCCTGGCGGAGGTAAAAAGACAGTGGGACAAACCAGCAAAGTGGTTGAGAGACATGACAACAAGTAGGACAAGACAAAAACAGATACTGATTACACATTCATCATTATACATTGGTGTGTGTGTGTGTGTGTGTGTGTGTGTGTGTGTGTGTGCGTGTGTGTGTGTGTGTGTGTGTGTGTGTGTGGATGGTACCATCTGTATGTGTGTTTTATTGTGTCTTTACTCCTGGCAGCAGTTCTGCTACTGATTCATTTTTCCTGTGTCAGTTCTGTAATAGTTCTTTTTAATGAACTGCTGTTAGATCAGGTGATGGTCATTGTTTCCTGAGGCTGAACACACGCCTGTTACATTCAACATGTCATGTCAGGTTTTTTTTGTCCAATGGGAATATGACTTCACTGAGAGTCTAGGCTGGGCTGGGTTCAGAATAACATCAGTGGCACTCACTTCTAGAAGTCCTTGTGTGAACTAGTGTGCTGTCCTGAAACCATGAGCATATTTAGAATCACTTGCCATAAATTATTTCTTGTTCATCTTGCTCTTTCCACATCTCAGATTTTTTTTTCTTTGGAACACTTTTACTCAGTGGTGCAAAAAGGACTCAAATCTTTAAAGTTTAAACCCCTGAGACATTATTTCAGGTAAACGGGCTGCTGTGAATTTGCTTCTATAGAAGTGTCATAAAAGCTGCTTGTATTCCTTTTCCTCAGTGGTTTTGCTTTAATGTGTGTTTTAGGTCAAAACAGGGTGGAATAAGAGAAAAAGACAAAGAAAGGAATTGAAGTTTGACAGGTTTTTAACTAAATAAGCCACTTAGAATGTACATTAATAAGAGATACAGAATGTTTAGCATATTTAACTGAACTGGAACACACTGAACAACAAGAATTTGAATTTTGGCTCTTTTTTTTTTTTTTTTTTTTAAATCAGTCCAGTTGCTTTTTGGCACCTGGTTGAACTCCAAAAAGCAACAGTAAAACAGTAAAAACAGTAAAAAAAAAAAAAAAAAAAAAAAAAAGAATGAAAGAAAGAAAGAAAGAAAGAAAAGAACAGAACAGAAAATAACCACAACACTGCAAACAACAGTGAAAACAAAGACAAGGGAAACATTGTGGAAAAAAAAAAAAGTTTATTTTTATAGTGGGTCAGTCACTTACTACACTGTGTTTTGCCCCCCGTCACACAGGTAGTGGGGGGGTGCACTGAGCATGCTCAGATGTCTATGCAAAGAACAAGGTCTATTCTATCAGCACGTTTTGAAATTTTTCCTTTAGAGCAAACGTTTGAATTTCTATGAAAATTAAAAAAAAAAAATCATACATACAGAACACTCACCACAGACACGTCAGGGGTTAAAGGGTTAAATACTAAAACTGCTACATGTAAATTATCTGCACTGCAAATATCATCATTGTCAAGTAAAATGTTCCCTGTTAGTGTTCACTGTTATAGATGATGTACTTGGATTAATTTTACTGCTGCATTAATTGTATTTTACTGCTGTGGATGTTCATGATTGAGCTCATTTTTTTTAATCACTGTTAGTAGTTTAATCCACAGCAAAGTATTATCACACGTGAGAGGACCGTGTATCTCTATAAAGTGAATTTGTCAGGCCTGTCTTCAGCCTCATGACGATGCATTTTCCAGTGAATCCAAGAGGGTTTTTAAAGCTTTTATTAATCTTAAGAAGAAGGAGAATATTAAAGTCAACTCATAAAATAAACTCATCCCATTTGGGCACATTGCCAGGAGTTTACATTCAGCAGGACAGGGGGGAAAAAATTATTTAAAAGACACTATAAAGGTGAAAAATGTAATGGAGTAAAAATTACAGTACACTCCTGATCAAAATTTTAAGACCAGTTGAAAAATTGCATGAATTTATATTTTGCTTTGTTGGATCTAGAATCTTAAATTTTTAATTTATAATGAATGAGTGATGTATTAATGTTGGCTGTTTTATGTCTTGTTTCTGTCTCCTGCCAAAGGACTGCAGATGACAATTAGTTATTTTTTACTAATTCTGGCATATTTACATGGGTGTATTTTTTATACAGCAAAGTTCATAAATATGCATGGTCCCTATTAAATAAACCAATAAAATAAAAATAAAAAATAAAAAGAAGGTTCTAAGTAGAGTTTCAAAATACAAAAAGAAGAAATAGGAGTGAAACAAAAAAAATGTGAGTAAGCAGTTTATTGACAACAATAATTAAACTGAAATAGGCTGTTCATTTCTTTTTGCATTTTGAAACTTTGAACCTTTTTAAGATCCAACAGTGCAAAATGTGAATTCTTGCAATTTTTCAACTGGTCTCCGAATTTTGATCAGAAGTGTATTTGACTCTGAGATGCAAAAAAATAAATGCACTGCAAAAAATCAAAATTCTACCAAGTGTATTTTTGTCATTTCTTGTCAAAATATCTCATCACACTTAATTCAAGATTTTTTTTGCTTAATTCAAGCAAAAAAAAAATCTGTCAGTGGAACAAGTGAAAATTATCTTGGTAATATTTCTTGAAATAAGATTTTCAACATCTGTTGTCTAAAAATAAGTTCTTATATCTCACTGAAAAGTTACTCTTTAGGTGATTATGTCTTATTTTAAGTGTAATGAGATATTTTGACTAGAAATGAGAAAAACACACTTGGTAAGATTTTTCTTCCCCCCAGCATTCTAAATAGAGTTTCAAGATGCAAAAAGAAGAAATGGGAATGAGACAAAAAAAAAAAAAAACTGTGTAAGCAATTTATTGAAAACAACAATTCAACTGAAATAGGGTGTCCATTTCTTTTTGCATTTTGAAACTCGACTTCAAACATTTTTAAGATCCAACAGTGCATCATGTGAATTCTAGCAATTTTTCAACTGGTTTGAACCCATAAGGACCCAGTGTGACATTTGTGGCAGTTCTCAAATGAACGTTTCTCCATATTTAACTATCTTTAAGTGATTTATCACCATTTATTGTAATATTATCTTCTATATTTTGTGTTTTGTTTTGTATTTTTTCAGTGAAAATCAGATATTTTCCTACATTGAATTTACTAATCATGTAGATGTTTATAAGTAAACAGTAAAGTTGAGGATTATTAAATTTAAAAAAAGAGAGAAAACTGAAGAAAAAGTGTCTTTTTTAGTCCAATCTCTCATTAACTGAACATAAAAACAAGTCTCTCTATCCACTGTCTTTGATCCAACTCCATGGGTTTTACTGGTGAATTAATGTTGTAGAAGATGATAGTGTTTCCACGGTAACTACAGAGCCTCTGAACATCCAAATGGGTCATATCTGATGACCATGAAAAAGATGACAAACTGTATTTTTTTGGTGGATCAACAAGGATTAAACAGTTTATATCAGTAGATGGTTTTGGTAGATGTTTGGATCTTTATGGGTTAAAATTTTAATCAGGAGTGTATTTGCCTCTGAGATTCACCAAAGTAAATGTCCTTGTCTTTATACACTTACGTCATCCCATATTTTTTTGACATCCTGAGGTGTGGAAAACCTTCATCCTCCACTGCCCAAAATACTGATTAGGCTTGTCACAGTCTTTAATTTACCTCGGAGATATTCCAGGATGAGGAGGGAAGCCATTAAATCATTCTGCACAAGCCGTCTCTGTTGTCCTTGGATGCTGTCGGATAGAAAATTAATTATCCACGTATATCAACCAGAGTCAAATTACTGCACTTCCCACTCATCTTAATTGCCATGTTGTTTATTGAAATTATAAATTTAATTCACAAAAGTGTCATTCTGTTAGATGTTTATGTGTTGTTATGATAAACACGCAACCCCCCGCGTTGTCCTCCTCCTAATAAGCTTTATAACACAATAGCATTAAGACTGTGTGGCTAATAGGATGTCGCAGAGTCACTGTCGACCGGCTCATTTAGGAAAACTGATGTGTTTACCCTGGAGATGGTTCACATGTTTACAATGATGATGATGCGTTCAGCTCGTCTTAGTATTTCTCATGTAGTTATCACACACTCTAGATTTATGTACATGTGAAAGGCCTCAGCACTGTAAAATATAACTGTGTTAACATATTATTCTGTGTTAGAACGACAACTGATTACACTGGTCTACAATTTTTTTTACAAATTACCTGTCTCAGAGATTAAATGTTATGTATTTTAATTAGATTAATTGGAAAACAAATGACAAAAGTGCAGGTTTGCTGATGTTTTTAAGGTATATGATAAAGTGTTATTGCACTTGTACATTGGTTTATGTTCATTTATACAATAGAATCAGAATAGCCTTTATTGTCATTTGACAGCACAGAGTACATCAAATGAAATTAAGATCGATGATTAGGGACACCGAGCCACTGCAACTTCGGTTGCGTTGCCACAGAACCTTTTTCTTCAAAATTTGCAGTGAAGAACAGGGGATAATGCACGCACAAATATAGACATCATACAGTTTTTATGCATTACACGTGGACACATGCTGGTACTTTTTCAATGGATTTGGTAGGATTTGTAGATGTATAAATCGTCCACTACACAGAACCTCTAAAGTGAATTTTATTTATGTATTTATTTATTTATTTAGTTATTTAGACAGTGACAATGCACAATATACATTAACCTCAAAAAGGAAAGATGTATTGTACCAGGTTGTAGCACTAGTGCAAATTTCCACCTATAGTCCCTGGGCAGGCTGATGTTATCATTAAATTTAAAAAAAAAAACAGACATTAATAAAAACTAAAACATTAAAAAACAGTAAAAAGTGCTTTTCTATTACTCTCTGTATGAATGTATTATAATGTGTGGACAGTGTTTTGAAGTAGATCTGGTAGCTCTGAGACTAATATTCCTTTTGAGTATCAGAATCAGAATCTCTTTATTGTCATTGTACCAAGTACAACGACATTGAGGTAGAGCTCTCAGGTTCAGTGCAAGAATTCACAAGCCAAAACAACAAATATGAGACAAAAAGGCACAGTTATTTGCATTAAAAATAAAAAGTATTGCAACTAAGAATATTTGTAAAAAAAATAGAATTTAAGTAGCACAAATAACATGAAGGTGTGCAACTGACATGGAAAGATAAATATTGTGGGATAAATCATGTTAAAGATAAAATAATATGAAAGACTGTAAACATTTAACAGATATTGCACATGTTACAGAATATAATGAGATTTTTGCAGCGAACTTCAGTGTTATTGCAGGTGTGACTGATTTATGTTATGTTGAGTTGTTTATTGTGGTGATAGCTCTGGGAAAGTAGCTATCCATCAGTTTGTTTGTCCAAGTGTTTGTCTGTTTGTCTGAGTAAAACCCATTCTCTTGTTTATTCTCAATTTCACATTTTGACCCAAGACTGTATCTTGGAAACTTCAGCCAACCAGCATTTTTGACTTGATTTTTTCTTTTTCAGTGACTCACACGTGGTAAAATTTCACTACTTTTATTCTGGGAGCATTTTACTTGTAGATCAGTGTTACTTGACTTGCAACAACACAAAAATGCAAGTTAAAAATGTCTCAAATCTTAACTTAAAAATCCTTGTCTAACTAAATGAATGCATTCTGTCAAGTTAACCTCAGTGGCAGTTTAGGAGAGTGGGCGGAGTTAAGCCCTGCATCATCACATTTTGGTGATGTAACATCCAAATGCATCACGGACAGTTGGCAGGTGCCTTTTCCAGTTGTGAATTTATCGTTGCTCTTTTTTGTTTCAAAGCTGGGAAAACATTTTGTAATGGACTTTACACATTTATTTTTTAAGAAAGTGCATCAACTGTATGAACTTCCATTGTTTGAAATTATGGAAGCAAAAAAGATATTGAACTTTCTATTTTTACACCGCCCCCTGAAGAAGAGGCAAGGGGTATTGTTTTTGGTTCAGTTTGTTTGTTTGTTTGTTTGTTTGTTTGTTTGTTAACACTTTAGCAGCAAAACTATTGGTTGAATTCATACCAAATTGGGTTTATATATTGCCAGTGACCCAGAATAAAAGTGATTACATTTTGGGAAAAGCAGGTCAAAGTCAAAAACATTTATGAATTTTTAAAATCTTTTTTTTCTTCCCATTTACTTATAATGGCCGAAATTTGTCTGTGCTGTCTATGTTTATGCTGACATCAACTGGATCGATGGCAAAATAAGCTACAATACGTGCGAGGGGCGGGGTTTGTTGTGCCGGCACCACTTGTTTGAACTGAAATTGCTGCAGTTGAACCGTTATGATGATGATGATGATGATGATGATGACAATAATAACAATAATAATCATCATCATCATCATCATCATAGTCAGAATAATGTTGTTATCATTATCTTTATTATTATGTTTTCAATTATGTTTTGGTTTAGCTTTTAAATGATTAGGTGAGATAGAGATTTGTAAAGAAATTTTTTTTAAAAATCACAGCTAGAAATTAAAGTAAAAGATTATGCAATGCAGCTGGTTAATACATGGTGGTGTAGTGTTAAGTGCAGTGGTAAATACAGTATCCTCGTGATAAGAAGGTCACTGGTTTACATCCAGCACCTGCCAGTCAACCAAACTATTATCTGCACATTTAAGTTTTTAATTCAGCTGAATTCAATTTTTAAGTTCAAACTTCTAACTAATAAATCTTTGTCCAAAAAAAAAAAAAAAAAAAAACCCAAAAAACAGAGGTTTACACCGCAAGGGATATTTCACTGAGAACATGATGTACAGTATGTTAGGAGGATGAGCTGTGTTTGGCTGTTTGACATAAAAATTTAAGGCAGCCCTTTCTCACATATTTTTAAGTTGAAACAACACATTACATTTTACAGTGAGCGGTTGAATGGAATGTTTTCAGTCTCATCACTTCCTTAGATCTGTCTAAATCTCTGAATCTGGAATCTGGAGGTGGAGTTAAGCCACTGACAGCCAAACCATGACAACTGCTGTCAGGGGGATTTTGACAGGGTCTTGTAGGGATTGAGGACGCCATACTGGGAGGCCCCAGAACCACAGGGATTACTGAGGCTCACCTTCTTACTTCCTTTTCCCAGCTCCCACAGGATAGAACCCCCCCCCCCCCCCCCCCCCCCCATTGTCCTCGACTGGAATTATGAGGAAAAATACAGATCTGACCATTTTTTGCAGCATTTGACTGAATTCTACCTGATTTTGATTTGTCCTATTAGTGTCATGCACACAAAGTGTCCAAACCTCAAACTGCAGTGGTGACAATACAGTGCAATACATTATAAATTATGCAAAGTTTAGTATTTGGTCTTAAAATCAGTGTTTTTTTTCACCAAGTTATATAAAATACATCACTACAAAAATTCCATTCTATTCATAATCAACAACAAAAAAATAAAAAATCACCAAACACAACAACATAATTCCTGTAATGTAAAAATAGTAAATACTAAAATAGTTCCTGAACATATCTTGGTTGTTTGTTGAAACTGTACATGGGGTTGAGCATTTGTCTTACTGTTAATGGCATATCTGTAATTTGTGTTTATGGCTGATGTCAGACTACTTTCCTTCTGCACTTAATCTCCTGAATCTGATGAATTAACCTGTTCTGGGAATATATACAGATCATTCAAATAAAAGGAGGGCTTTAGCTCAGTAGCCCAAGCCTAACATTAAATATCACAGTTAAATATGTTTTTGGTGAATCTATAATTTTCTGCAGTGAGAGCAAATTTCACAAATTATCTGAAGCTGTGTGTGAACTATACCACAGCTTTCAGGCAAACTCACTTTTCCTCTTTTTGTGCTTAGAAATAACCGACACAAAACACTTGTTTTAGCTTTTATTTGTTACTATTCTTATTAACAAGACAAGTGGTGCCAGGCACAACCAACCCCACCTCTTGCATGTATTGTAGCTTATTTTGGCAGCGATCCAGCTGATGTCATCATGTCTATACGTGTGGTGATGTCAGCATATCAGTTGCCTCTATATATGTGCCAAGTTTGAAGTAAATTGAAAGAAAATTGATGTTTATATAGACATGTGAAATTTCGCCAATTTTAAGTAAATGGGAGAAAAAAGATTTTTTAAAAATTCATAAAAAATGTAACTTTGACCTACTTTTCCCAAAATGTGATGACATCTATTCTGGGTTACTGGTAATCTATAAACCACATTTGGTATGAATTCAACCAATAGTTTTGCTGCTAGAGTGTTAACAAACAAACAAACAAACTGAACCAAAAACAATGCTCTTGCCTTCCCTTCGAGGAGCAGGGTAAAAATAGATCCTTACTGTGCATCTTGTAGCATAGAATAGAATAGAATAGAATAGAATAGAATAGAATAGAATAGAATAGACACACACATAACATCAACAAAGAATAAGGGAGAGTAAGGCTGTTTATTTCACTAATGAGAGCAGCAAACTGAAAGTAAAACTTTAAATAAAATACATTGAATAAAACCATTAGCCTGTTTTACAAAGGTGAGATGGAAAACCATGTCATTTTGACCACTTTAACTTCTGAATCTGAAAATACTGTCAGAGATGGCAGATACATTCTTGAAGCTCTTGAGTTACCTTTTATTTTTACTTTCACTTTACATCAGGGCTGTCAAATTCATTTGAGTTCAGGAGTCACATACAGCATAATTTGATCTAAAGTGGGCCGGACCAGTAAAATAATAAATGAAAACTCCATTTTTTTTCTCTGTGTTTTCATGAAAAAAAAAAAAAAAATGAAAAATTGACATTTTCAAATTATCCTTTCACAATAAATGTGAATAACCATGAACAACCTGAAATTTCTGATGAGAAATAAGTGCAATTTTAACAATATGATGCCTCATCTTCACATTACGCATGTGAATTACAACTTACACATCACAGTGGATCTACAAAGACATAGAAATTTTAGCAACGAGCCTTATATTGTTAAAATTTTGGAGTTTGGAACTACAATACCCTTTACTAAAACACCATTGACTGATTGACCAGATTTTAACCATAGGAAGGCCGGTTTTGGTCCACAGGCCACATGTTTGACACCCCTGCTTTACATGTCAGTGAAAAAACATGCACAGTCACATGAATACCCTCATTTTATGCGTATACAAAAGAAACGCATAACCAAAATAGCATCTCGTTCATATTTTAGAGGCCCACACAGATTCCACAAACCTTGTCCTCTCATTTTAACCAACCCCCGCTTTTTTGGCTCTCACCCTGGTCTGAATTACACCACCACCACTTCAAGATCTTGTTAATTACAACCTCCATCTTCTTTTTTTAAAATAACATATCATTAAGCACTAACAAGCTGTGCCTCTCTTTCTAAGATCTACATCAAGTGTGGAAACATATGCTTTCAATGCCTGCAGGTGCTCATACTCACATTTACTACACACACATCAGGTCATGGCCCCTCTCATTATTTCTCTCTAAATTGGTTTCCTGAGTGTGCATTTCTTACAGTGTGTGCAGATGATCACGTGCCAGCATCTTTACAAGACCTTCTTTTGTGTTGAGGTCATTCCTTTCAGTACTGATAACACTATGTTGGAATCCTGTCCTGCATATAAATAGTATCATTCAGATTATGTCACAGTTAGACTTGTTTATGTCTGGGTACAAACAATATCGGTCGGGCTACAGAGACCACACCAATCCCCTGTTTTTGAAATCACAACTATTAAAATTTCTTGATTTACTTACATTTAAAACAGTGCAAATCCTACGTAATGCTATAGTATGTTAGTCAGACTGCCTTGTAATCTGCAAAACATGTTCAAAAGACCCCAGGCGGAGTCCAAACATTCAAAAATTCAAAATAATGTACAAAGAAATGGTTTTGTCACAATACCCGGCGCAAGGATGGGTGTGATCATTACTTGGATTGTCAGGTTGTTATATTGTATTGCATGTGTGTATATACACGGGTGTGCGGATGTGGATTGGTGTACGGATGTAGATATAATTTGGTGTGTATGTATGTCTGTATGTGACTGTGTGTGTATGGGTGTACAGGTTTATAGGGGTGTGTTTATGGACAGGAAGGGGCAGGACTACATAAGCTTTTGCTTTTCTGTGTCCCTTCTTAAACTGTGTATTATGAGTTGATACATGTATACATTTATGTTAAATTTATTGTATTTTGTTACTTTTCTGCAATTAATGACCGCTGATGTGTGCATATGTAATTGATTTCTTGCTTTTATTGTTTTGTTTTTGTTTTTTGACTTCAAAGTTTGAGGCAAATAAACTAAACTACATATTTGTCATTCACTGACTTCAAGGGGTCATATTTTGCTAAACCCACTTTCATTCATCTTTGGTTCATTTATTTGTGTATTTGGACCCTAATAGTTCATACAGTTTAAATTTGAACCCTCCAGGTGCTGCAAAGCTATCTTTATATTCATTCTGGCAAAAATCAAGTAAATTTCTACAACCCCTTTTAATTCCTTCTTAATTTGTTACATTTTATAATTAGTTATGTCACAACATTTGCACATATAAGGTCAAGACTTCAGACGAACATTTCTCCGAGTACGACATGACTGTTTGTCAGTAGCAGTGGTTGTAGTAAAAACTGAAAATATGTCCAAACTTTGAGCCCATTACCTTAAATGTTCAGTTGTTGGTTGAATGGGACAGAGCAGCACAGCCAACAACCAGGAGGGGGTGGGGCATGAAGTGTCTCATTTGCATTTAAAGGGCCAGTGCTCAAAACAACCTTTCTGGTGTCATTACTCAGAAATAGGGTTGAAGATGGACCTGTGGAGTTAAATTAATGAAGAATTCAGACCCAAGTATGGTGGCCAAAAGGGGCAATAGCCCAAATAATTATCCAGTATAAGAGAAAAAAGGAGATTGTGATTTATTTAAAAAGAAGTATCTGAAAAATAAATGTACCCCTTAAATAAAAATACACTCCTAAAAAAGTTGATAAAAGATTAATTTGTACAAAGAAATAAAATAAACTTATATGATTTTTTTTTTTTTTAAATAAAATAATTTTCTAAAAAAAAAAAAAAAAAAAAAAAAAGATGTCTACAAAAAAAGAGTCTCAAAATAAAACCGAGCAACATAAAATAATAATTTTTATTTAAGGGGTACATTTATTTTTCAGATACTACTTTTTAAATAAATCACAATCTCTCTCTCTCTCTTTTTTTTTTTTTTTTTTAAATTATTGTTATTATACCTGATAATTTTTTGGGCTGTTGCACCTCTGTGCCATCGCACCCAAGCATAGCATCTACAGTTTATGTAGACCACAGGGAAATGTTTTAAAATGCATAATTCCATTTAAAATAGCTAAATATCACTGCTTTAATATTAGACTTTTGTTGCCACATGCATCACGTTCTGCAGAATTCCTCAGGAGCATTTGCTGTCATTTGTTATCTGTGTGACCTTTAAGAAGAGGAAGAAACAGCATTAGAAACAATTAACTGGAATTCAGTGGAATTCACATCATGTCTTTCCTTCTTTTCTGCGACATCTTAGCCCATCAGAAGCAGCTCATTCAGTATTAGCTCAGGCCAGACACAACACAGACACATTCTGATACAGTTACAGCTGGACACAAGTATTCCCTCACCAGTTCTTTGTTGTATAGAATTAATTCAGGCTGTAATCCACCGAGCTGAATTAAAACAACTAATCTGGTGCGTGCATTAATACATGACAGGGCATGTGTGTGTGTTTGTGTCTGCTTGTACATATGTGTGATAAAGCTTCACTGGAGCTTGACCTAAAGACCTTTCACCCTTTGTTTATCTCCTCTGTGTCATAGTGAATCAAGTATTTCTATGACAAGAGGACTAACCACACATTACTATGGGACCCTTTTAAAGGAGGAATGAGGTATTAATACATTTCCATCCTTTGAACGTATTAAGTACTGGGCATATTAACCTTTAGGTGCACAAGCTGTGCAAAACCATTCTAATGCACAGCGTGGGTTAGAAATGACCTGTATTCATTTCATGTTATTTCATTGAAGGCTAAAAGTTTCATGCTGTATCTTTGAAATAAATACATATTTGATGACTTAATGTTTGTGATATTCATTAAATAATTTGTAAATAGTGTGGCATGCTATGGGTATGTTGCCCACATTGTATTGTGGATGTTTGATGTTCTATGTTACATGTTCTGTGTAATGCACAGGGGTGTAAGGGGTTTTTGTGTTTAGGCGTGAGTATATGCACACCAATAGTTTTTATTGCATTTTATATTCATGTTACAGGTACAGTGCTTTTACCTGTATCTGTACTGTGGCTGCTATGAGTGGCAAGTTGTACAAAATGTCAATCAAGTCCCTGTGTCTGGAGTGACATCCCCTTACACAATAATCTACCTATAAGGCCTTATGGGATTGTATATGTTTTTTCAGTGTTTGCAAATGCTTTTATTATTACCTCACCCCCCAAAGGGGAGGCAAGGGGTATTGTTTTTGGTTTGGTTTGGTTTGGTTTGTTTGTTTATTTGTTTGTTAACACTCTAGCAGCAAAACTATTAATTGAATTCATACCAATTTGGGTTTATAGATTGCCAGTGACCCAGAATAGATGCCATTGCATTTTTGAGAAGTAGGTCGAAGTTAAAAATTTTTATGAATTTGTAAAATCTTTTTTTTTTAGCATTTAATTATAATAGACAAAATCTCACATGTCTGTAGCAGCAAAGCAATTGGTTGAATTCAAACCAAATTGGGATTATAGATTGCCAGTGACACAGAATAGATGTGCTTACATTTTGGGAAAAGTAGATTGAAATTGGGCGACACAGTGGTGCAGTGGTTAGCACTCGTGCCTCACAGCAAGAAGGTTCTGGGTTCGATTCCAACACCAGTCGATGGGGGGTGGGACCTTTCTGTGTGGAGTTTGCATGTTCTCCCCGTGTCTGTGTGGGTTCTCTCCGGGTACTCCAGCTTCCTCCCACCATCCAAAGACATGCACTGATAGGTTAATCTAAATTGCCCATAGGTGTGAATGTGAGAGTGTTTGTCTCTATATGTTCAGCCCTGCGATGAACTGGTGACTTGTCCAGGGTGTACCCCGCCTTCGCCCCTATGTAGCTGGGATAGGCTCCAAGCGACCTCCGTGACCCTAGTGAGGATAAAGCGGGTTCAGAAAATGAATGAATAGATCGAAATTCAAATTTTTCTATGAATTAAAAAAAAAAACATTCTCACATTTACCTATATTAGTGAAATTTCAAATGTCTATAAAAACATCAATTTTTGTTTCAATTTTCTTCAAACTTGGCACATATATAGAGGCAACTGATATACTGACATAAGCACATGCATAGACATGATGACATCAGCTGGAACGATGCCAAAATAAGCTGCAATACATATGAGGGGCGGGGTTTGTTGTGCCTGGCACCACTTGTTGTAAACTCTAATTACATGACTATTGCTGCCATCTTGGCCAGGCCTTGAAAAAGAGATCCCCCATCTCAATAAATAAAGGTTAAATTAGAAGCACTCGGAGAGCGCAGACCTCCACCAAGGCTGATCAGTGGCCCCCCCTGTGGGCCCCCCCCACGCCAAGGAGGTTATGTTTTTGCCAGGGTTTGTTTGTTTGTTTGTTTGTCTGTCTGTTTGTCTGTCCGTTAGTGTACAACATAACTCAAAAAGTTATGGACAGATTTCGATGAAATTTTCAGGGTTTGTCGGAAATGGGCCCCCCCGTGGGCCCCCCCACCCCCGATCACCACCAAAATTTAATAATTTCTTCCTTATCCCATTTCCAACAAACCCTGAAAATTTCATCAAAATCTGTCCATAACTTTTTGAGTTATGTTGCACACTAACGGACAGACAAACAGACAAACAAACAAACAAACCCTGGCAAAAACATAACCTCCTTGGCAGAGGTAATAAAGGTTTGCTTCACAGTATGGGTTTAAAGCATATAATTGCATCCATACATTAAAATTATCTTGCATGAAGCAGACATATATAGCAGGTCAGTATATAAATCTGTCCCAGTATGTAACATGTGTGTAGTTTAACCTATATATACTATACACTGTTGGCCATAAAGTTGGAATAATAATTTTCTCCCATGGAATGATTGTGATAATGTGACTTTTTCTTGATAAAGTGGGATTGGGACTCAGTATGTAATCACTGCTGGTTGAAGGTGATTACTGATAGGAGGAAAAAGAGTGTCTGAAACCTCAATTATTCCAACTTTATGGCCAACAGTATATGTTTGACATGAAGAAGTTCAATCTATCGTATGTGCATATGTACATTCTATTACCTCCACATATGGGTCATATTTAACCCATGTTATGGCTATGTTCACTCTGCAGACAGAAGTGGCCCAGATGTGATCTTCCCTCTGTTTCCATGACAGCACAAATCACATGGAATGTGATCGTTTCAGTTCTGATCCAGGCCACTTTCACATGTGGTCCTTTTTCACTGTAACAGTCACATCAGTTATATCTTCAAGCAACGTTCATGTCACATTAGATGGAGATTTCTCATAAGTCTGCACTGGAGGGAGTCACTCACATGCTACAAAATCATTCAGATGCACCTTATGCATGAATGCACTAGAAGAATGAATCAGAAACATCAGATATAATTTTAAATCACTGATAGGAATGGTTTTACTGCATAATACATGTTCATAATACACATATATAGTACTTTAGCATCAAAGTAAGGGTTAGAATGCACAACTTTTATTTGTAGTGGAGAATTTTCATTGATGTTTATAAACTATATGGATAAAAATATTGGGACACATCAGGCCTACAGCTGTAAGATGTCCTGTTCATGCTGGTTTGAGATATAAATGTCAATATTTCCTTAAAATTTAATGGGAGATTTTTCTTCCTAAGTGAGAAGTGAAGAAAGTAAATGGTTAATTGTGGTAGAAAATTATTATTTACAGTCAGAGCATGAAAAATATTTTAGAAATGTAGAGGTAGCACATTTTAAAATCATAGTCATGGATTAAAAAAAACCTAAAAAAAAAAAAAAAAAAAAAAAAAAAATCAATAAATTTAGAGAGAAATTAAGTAAAAACCATCTCTGAGGCATTTTGGAAGCAAATATAACAACCCAGCCAGCATGTCCATGTGGTTCCCAGAAGGGTTACATTTGAGCTGCATATAAGGGTCCTATGTGGGTTTGTCCACAGTTTCCATGGTGGCCCCACATGTGTTTGCCCATATCAGAATCAAAATCAGAATCAGAATCTCTTTATTGTCATTGTACCAAGTACAATGAAATTGAGGCAAAACTCTCAGGTTCAGTGCAAGAGTTTACAGACAGACAACAAATATCAGGTAAAACGAAAACAAATATCAATAAAACGACAACAAATATCAATAAAACAACAACAAATATCAGTAAAAGGCACAGATATTTACATTAAAAAATAAAAAGTATTGCAAACTAAGATATTTGTTAAACACAGAATTCAAGTAGTGCAAATAACATGGGAAGTAGTGCAAATGACATGAAAGATAAATATTGTGGGATAAATAGTGTGAAGAATAAATAAGATGATATTTTCAGATCTCTGATTCTGATTCTGATATGGGCAAACACATGTGGGGCCCAAGGTTATAATAGTTTTGGATTTTTCATTCTAGTTTAGTTTTATTTAGTTTTGACTTTTTTTTCTCTAATTCAGTTAGTTTTAATTCATTTTTAGAGCAGGTTTGCTAGTTTTTATTAGTTTTCATTTTTTTCTAGATGCTTACTTTTAGTTTCATTTTAGTATTAATTTTAGTTTTGTCATATCTTTTATCTTCTTCACTGTCGCATTCAAATAAATCCGAGACAGGACTCTGCTGCTTTCTCCGAACTTTAGTCTCCATGTTTCCAGGTAGAGTGGGAACCAGAAGACGACTGTAAACCACAAGTGATGACAAGTGACGGACTGTGAAGTACCATATGGTGGTGCTTGCTAAAATTGCTTGAGCGAAATAAATTGCTTTCATATCAGTCCGATATTGACAAAGACGAAAACGAAGGGAATTTTATCCATAATTTTTAGATATTTTAGTTAGTTTTGTAAGCACACATTACAGTTTCAGTTAGTTATCATTTTTTTCTTTTAATTATAGTTTTTATTTATTTCAGTTAACAAAAATGTTTTTTCAATTATAGTTTTCATCATTTTGTTAGTTTTTGTTAACCATAATAATCTTGGTGAGGCCACCATGGAAACTGCGGACAAACCCACATGGGACCCTTATATGCAGCCCAAATGTAACCCTTCTGGGGCCCACATGGACATGCTGGTTGAGAATTTAAACAAAACTAACTAATGCAATGATATTTATCACAATATGATATTTGTCATTATTGTTTTGTATCACAGACCCTTGTTAGAAAAGAAACACCTGAATCCAACGCATCCCAAAACTTTTGTCCATATAGGGTAACCTTCTACCTTCTACATACAATCTTCTACCTCTTTAATTCGTCCTTTTTCTTCTTCTAATCTCTGTTAGTTTGCTCTTCAGAGGGTTGTTGGTTTGTCTCCAGTGCTCATGATGTAGATGACTGCAGTGCTGGTGCTCTGTTCATTGGTCAGTTTAACCTCTCTGAATGCCAGGCTCTTGTAAAGGAGTTATCCCTCCTCACAAATAAAACCAGAGGTCAAGGGAAGGGAACTCCCAGCCTCTCATTCACATTTTTCCTGCTCTGCTATTTTCCCTCTCTTTCTGTTTCTGTCCTCACTGTGAGTTGTCATGGAAATTAAAGCAAAAGGGTGACGGGGGTGATGAGGAGGGGGCTTCTATTATTGAGGCAGTGGTGGGATTGGTAGTGGGCTGGGAGCTGGGTATAGTGAAATGGAGCAATTTATGCACTCATAAACAGTGAGTGCGGTGGAGCAGAAGGGAGGGAGGAGGGTGAGGAGGGGGGAGGGGGGAGGGGGGAGGGGGGGTGAGGAAAAGAGAGAGAGGAGGAAAAAGGAGAATAGAAAGGGGGCCCCGGGGGCGAGCGAAGAGGAGCCAACTCCACGTGTTTTGGCCCCGCATCTAACTGATAGCACGTTTTACTAGATTACGTCATGGTCTGCCAGGCTGGGTGCTCTGTGGAACACACTGCTGCAGAATCACATTCCTCACAGAGAACGCTGAAATGAGCCCCCGGTGATACCACCTGTTGTCCGAGAAGCCAAGAAGAGCAGCACAAGAGGCGTTTATGAGCAGTGGTGGGCTGTGTTTTATTACCATCTGTATTGTATGCCATATGGAGAACAGTTTAGAGTAATTGAAGCTATAAATAGACATAACACACTACGTGAACCAGGGCTGATTGACTGACATTGGGCACAGAGAAGTGAACCAGGGGTGTCAAACTCATTTTGTATCACATATAGCCCAATATGATCTACAGTGGGCCACACCAGGAAAATAATAACATGATAACCTATAAATAGTAATCCAAAATTTTGTCTTTGTTTTAGTGTGAAAAAAAACAAAATTACATCATGAAAATGTGAATAATCTTTGAAACAGAAATGGGAAAAAGAACTAGGAATATGTGTCTCAGAGGAAAGGATCAATATCTGGAGAACTCAACAGTCAACCACTTCATCAAGAACATGGAGGGAACATTGCTGGAAAAATATAATTCGATTTTTCATAATTCCTAAAATTACAGTTAAATATATGTCCAGAGTTCAACCTTGTTGGAGAGAATGTGGAGCTATCAATGTAAACCATGCACATGTCTTTTGGTCATGTCCTAAACTTGCATCATTCTGGGATAATGTATATTCAACAATTGTTAAGATATTGGGTTAAGCAATTCCTAAAATATGTTTTGTGATGTATTTTGGATGTACTATTGGTAATAATGTAAGGAAAAATTATAGATATTTATTTAAAATACTATTAGCAGCCTGTAAAAAGGCTATTACCAAAAAATGGTGCAGATTAGAACCACCTACAACTAACGACTGGATACAAACTGTGATTGGAATATTTGAGATGGAGATTCTGACCCATAGACTGACGACTCAAGAAGAACAGTGTCATGATAAATGGAAGAAATGGACAATTTTCACTTCAACGTCACACTACTAAAAACAATTGTTAGTCACAAGGTTTATTGTAGTCAATGTATCCCATAGGTCCCCTATATTTGCCTTGTTTTGTAATGTACATAAAATAAACAATAAAAATAAAGTAAAAAAAAAAAGAAAAAAGAAAATATGAATAATCTCAGCAACCTGAAATTTTTGCAATTTCAATAATATTAGCCTATGTCTCAGTTTATTATTAACAGAATTTACAGATTATGGTGGATCTGCAAATACACAAAATCTTTAGTAACAGGCAGAATAATTAAAATTGCACTTACTTTATTTAAAGGAGTGATATTTAGCTTTTAAAAAAAAAAAAAAAAAAAAAAAATGGAATTATGCATTTTAAAACATTTCCCTGTGGTCTATATAAACTGTAAATGTTATGCTTGGGTCTGAATTCTTCATTAATTCAACTCCACAGGTCCATCTTCAACCCTATTTCTGAGTAATGACACCAGAAAGATCATTTTGAGCGCTGGCCCTTCAGGGCGTTTTCACACAGCATACTTGAGTCCATACTGTGCTTGGATATGTTCACACCTTTCTCGTAGATGTTGCGTTAACACGCGCATACCACTGCTCATGCCTGAGTACGAATGGGTGTTACAGGGCTGAAACAGTAGGTAGCATTGTGGAAGGAATTCTGTCGCTATCCTACAAACGCTTAAGTCAGACGAAGACAAACCCTTACCTATCTGTTAGCCTGTTTGAGGCAAAGAGAAGCAGAGCGACCTTCATTGTCCCTGATACATCACTGTTGATAAGGTGAGCCTGTACTGCGCAGATCTGAGGCTGTTTCAGGAGACAACAGGAGCGCCGTCTATGGTGTCATGGTGATTAACCCACTTCCGTTGTAGGAGTGGTGATTAGGTCACTTACGGACTCGGGCACAGATTGCATTCACACAGCAATATACCATGCTGGAGTATGGACAGTCCGTATCCAGGACTACCTTCTCAACTAGACTCGTGCACGGTACTCAAGCACAGAACGGTTGTATTCATATGGATAAAATTAAGCGGACTTTGGGGTCCAGTGTACTTTGCTATGGACTTGAGTACGTTGTATGAAAATGCCCTTAGGGCATGCCCGAGTCCAGTCACTTAGTCGTGGTAAAGAAGGAGCTGAGCTGAAAGGTGAAGCTCTCGATTTACTGGTCAATCTACATTCCTGCTCTCACCTATGGTTATAAGCTTTGGCTCATGACCGAAAAGACAAGATCCTGGATACAAGTGGTCGAAATGAGTTTCCTCCATAGGGTGGCTGGGCACACCCTTAGGGATAGGGGGAGGAGCTCAGTCACCAGGGAGGTGCTTAGAGTAGATCCGCTGCTCAACCACATTTAGAGAGGCCAGCTGAGGTGGCTCGGGCATTTGTTTCGGATGCCTCCTGGACGCCTCCCTGGGAAGGTGTTCTTGGGCATATCCTGCCGGGAGGAGACCTTGGGGAAGACCAAGGACACACTGGAGAGACTATTGCCACGTTTCCACTGCGTGGTATCAGCTCGACTTGACTCGACTCAACTCGACCCAGCTTGGCCTTTTTGTGTTTCCATTACGAAAAAGGACCTGGAATCTGGTACCCGGTACTAGTTTTTCGGTATCACCTCTGCCGAGGTTCCAAGCAATACTAAACTGTGACGTATAACACTGCAGACCACTGATTGGTCAGACAGTTTTCTCTGTGACCTGCCGTTTTACAAAAACAGATGCAGAAGTGGACAGTAAATATAGTGGTACATTAATCCACATGATAATAGCCCAAAACTACACCATGGTCGGTCGAGGAGATTCAGTCTTTGGTGGCCGACGTAAAAATTCAGACGAGACAACACGCAACAAGCGAGTTTTCAGCAACTCTCTGAGCAGATAACACGGAAATAACGTACTGCATCGCTAAGACGTCCAGGTATTGTAAAGTCAGTAGTATCCTGTAATGGAAATGGTCTCCAGGAATACCGAGTCGAGCCGAGCCGAGTTGAGCTGGTCCCACATCGTGGAAACGCGGCATATGTCCCCCCCGGAAGAGCTGGAGGAGGTGTCTGGGGAGAGGGAAGTCTGAGCAGCCCTACCTACCGCGACCTGGTCTCGGATAAGAGAGAGACAATGGATGGATAGATGGATGGGCCAGATTGGACCCTTTGGTGGGCCAGTTTTGGCCCTCGTACCGTATGTTTGACACCCCTGGATTAAACACTGAGTGGAAAAATATCATGTGCTTAAAATAAAACGAAGATTCATAACATCTTAATGGGAAGCATTTGGTATTGTTGTTTTGAAAAGGAGACTGGAATGTATTATTACTCAAAAAAGCTAGAATAGGCTATAGATAACAGATTTCATACCAGATGGAGGCACAATGTGTGACATACAAATTCCAGAAAAAGTACAGCCAACAAACAACCATTAAAGTCAATCAAGAACAACATAGAAAATCAATTAAAGCAAGAATACTGTAGGCAATAAAAAGAAAAATAAAGCAAGGATCAAACATGACATAAATACAAATGAAAAGTGATAAAAGGTCTTAACACACAATAAATAAATCAATTTCAGTAAAATTATATTTAAAACAGATATATTACTCATAGCATATGTTATACACAAAACATACACATCAATTCAACAGTGAAATCAGTCCACACACATCATATATGATATTAAACACCAACAGAGACCATTTTACTGCACAGTGACTCCTTTCACTTCTCATACTTTAGGCAGTTTTTTGCTGATAGTACTTACAGGTTTTGTAGTGGAGTATTTCCACAGCCCTATTCATTATGTAACAGATCTGAATACTTCTTCCAGGGTTCTGCAGTATCTTGTGTAGCCCTGGAGCATTAGAAAACCCCCCAGATGAGATCATCAGAAGTTATCTTGATCAGGTTGCAAGTTGTAACTGAAAACCTGAGTAGTAAACTGAGGGCGTTGAAGCTGAATGATGTGGGTAGTAACCACAAGAGAGGCTCGACCACAAAAGCATTTAGCTGCATTTGATGGTGACTGGTAAGATTCTGTTCATTGTTGGTATTCCCACTTTAGTGCAATATGAACTGACTGGATTGGAACTTGAACATTGGATGATACGGCAGAAAGGGGTTGACATGCGGACATACATGTTTTCCAGTATCTATATCCCCCAGACAAAATATTAATCTCTGTGATTACATTATATTACACTGTGCTGTATTCATCAGAGATGAAGGGCACAAAATATATAAGAGTATTAAAAAAACAATGAACTTGAATCCAATAATAATTGCTCACATTTATAGCTAAAATATGTTTAATATATTACACATTTTTTTGGTTTATTTTTGAAAATGAATACTGTTACAAGAAATATTTTAGACACTGCACCTTTTAACTTTATTACATATTGTGTTGAGTATTTTAATTAAGCATAATAATTTTTGCTTTTTTGGAGTCTATTTAATTTTACCTCCACCAAGTAGGTTGTGTTTTCACCAGCATTTGTTTGTCTGTTTGTTTGTCTGCCTCAAAATTGTATTGAATTTTGGTTGTAATTGGTCAGTTATTGTACCCTTGGTGAAACTAGTGAAACACCACTACCTGCAATTAGGGTTTGAAGGCCTTCATCCCTACATATGGAACTGCATTCCTATAATGTATGTTGGACTGGGGAACATAGGTACTGGGGAACACAGGTACTGGGAAACATAGGTACTGGGAAACATAGGTACTGGGGAACACAGGTACCAGGGTACATAGGTACTGGGAAACATAGGTACTGGGGAACACAGGTACCAGGGTACATGGGTACTGGGAAACATAGATACTGGGGAACATAGACACCGGGGAACACAGGTACCAGGGTACATAGGTATTGGGAAACATAGGTACCAGGGAATATAGGTACCAGGAACATAGGTACTGGGGAACATAGGCACAAGGGAACATAGGTGCTGGGAAACATAGGTACTGGGGAGCATAGATACGGGGGAACATACAGTAGGTACCGGGTAACATAGGTACTGAAGTACATAGTTACCAGGGACCATAGGTACCTGGGAGATAGGTACTGGGGAATATAGGTACCTGGGAGATAGGTACTAGGGAACATAGGTACAGTGTAACACACATACTGGGGAACATCAACACCAGGAAACATAGGTACTGGGGAACATTAAGACTTGGGAACATAGTTACTGGGAAACATAGGTACTGGGGATCATAGGTACCAGGGCACATAGATACTGGGGAACATCAATGCCAGGGAACATAGGTACTAAGGGACATAGGTTCTGGGGAACATAGGTACTAGGAAACAGGTACCGGGGAAAATGGGTACTGGGGAACATAGGTACTGGAGAACATAGGTACTGGGGAACATAGATGCTAGGGAACATGGGTACTGGAGAACATAGGTACTGGGAAACATAGGTACTGGGGAACATGGGTACCAGGGAACATAGAAACTGTGAAACATAGGTACTGGGTAACATAGGTACTGGAGTACATAGTTACCAGGGAACATGGGTACAGGGGAACATCAGTACCGGGGAACATAGGTAGCAGGGAACATAGGTAGTAGGGAACATAGATACTGGGGAACATCAGTACTGGGGAACATAGGCAATAGGGAACATGGGTACCAGGGAAAATAGGTACTAGGGAACATAGGTACTGGGTCACATAGATACCAGGGAATGTAGGTACCGGGGAACATAGGTACCAGGGAACATAAGTGCTGGGAAACATAGGCACTGGGGTGCATAGGTACAGGAGAACATAGATAGTGGGGATATAGACATAAATGACCTATGGTGCTGTTATGTAACCACTGAACTGTCAGCAGCTTCATCTTACATTAAAAATTAAACCTTTCTCTGCCTAAAACAAAGCAGCCCCATGGTTTCACATTCACTTCATAAACAAAGCGTGCAAATTCCAAGATTCCCTGGATGTTAAACTTCCAAAATATTGAAACCCTTCAAAACTCAAGTCACCAGAGTCCTGGGCCACAATGAGAGGTAAACCAAATTCAGATGATTTAGACTAAACAGCGCTCCTTTTCCCAGCTCCCCAGGGAGAAACACAAAGAAACAGGCAACTCTCCCACACTCTATCTCTCCCTACCACTCGCGCCGGTGCTTACACACACATTTTTCCAGTATGACGTGTGATTAAGTGCCTGATTAAATCACACCATGAGAGACAAATGACAACAAGGGTCATATATTATTTCAACTTCAGCCTCTTTTCACAGGTGAAGATGACCTTTGACCACTAGTAAAAATAATCTCACAGTTATTATTGACATATTGAATCTGGATCAATTCTGAGCTGCACATACATATTCCAGCGGTAAATCCATCCTAGTTAATTAACCTCCCTTCCCTTATAGTACACTCCACCCTCACTGCTTTAAATGCTACCGTTTGCTAAAAGCAGAGATAGTGTATTCAGTAGTCTATAACATAGACTGGGTCTATGTTCTCTGGGGACATTCTGAACATTCCTGCTATTGTTGTTTCATTACCAAGCTGAGGGTTACCCTTACCATTCACAGTAGCTGACCTCTAGACTCACTGGCGGTGGAGTCGCTCGCCATGTTCCTTCTTATACAAAGTGAAAGATGGGAGATGGGAGACCGCTTTCTTTTGTTGAGGTGATGGTTCAGAAAATATTTTGGAAGGTGGCAACCTGTTTAAGTTTTTAAGGGAACACTTTAAGGCATGGAAAGTAAGATCTTGTCATTGTTATTGCGCTGCTCAAGTCAATACTGCATTTAAAAGGTAGATTTTTTTAAGGTATACATGCAAAAATGGGCATTTCTGAAAACAAAGATTAACCCATGAAGACCCAGTGCGACTCTTGTGGCAGTTCCCAAATGAATTTTTCTCTCTATTTAATCTTTCTTAAGTGATTTATCACCATTTATTACAATATACTCTGCATTTTGCATTTTTCCACCTTAAATCATGTATTTTGCTACATTTAATTTCCTATATCTAATTCAAATGTTCAACAAAACTCAATAAATCAAAATTTATTATATTAAAACAGAGAAAACGGAAGAAAAAGTAACTCTTTCAGCAAACATATCACTGACTGAACATAAAACAAGTGTCTCCATCCACTGTTATTGATCAAACTCCATGGGTTTTACTGGTGAATCAATGTCCTCTAGATTTCATCTTTCTTAAATGATTTATTACCATTTATTAGAAAACTATCCTCCGTATTTTGTGTTTTTTCAATGAAAACCATGTATTTTCTTGTATTTAATTCACTGATCATGTAGATGTTCATAAAAGCTCAGATTAAAGTTGAGGGTTATTACATCAAAAAGACAGAAAACTGAAGAAAAAGTGACATTTTCATCAAAATATATCACTAACTGAACATAAAACAAGTGTCTCCATCCACTGTCATTGATCCAACTCCATGGGTTTTACTGGTGAATCAATGTTGTAGAAGATGACGGTGTTTCCACGTTCACTTCGGAGCCTCTGAACGTCTAAATGGGTCATATCTGATAACCGTGAAAAGATGACAAACTGTATTCTTCACCAATTATTTACATGTGTTGATAGGATTAGTGGATCATCCATAGATCTTTGGGTCTTAAATTATGTCTTTTTTAAGGAGCTTGAATCCCTTTGGTACCTCTTTAAAAAAGTGTTAAAATAAAAACACAGGGTTTCAAACACTATCTGTCCATAGATCAGTCCTGATGAGCAGCTCTTTATTCCTTGCTTGGTATCAATTTTCCGTCATCTCCTCTGTTACTGAATCTCATTCACTGCGTCCTTCTTCTTTTGAGCTACTTTTCACATGAGACAGTTCCCCCTGTGTTACTCTGTTATGGGTTGTGTGTTTACTGATGCAATCACATCCTCTTGATGATTTTTGTTGACTCTTCAATCCCGGTTGTCTCTGTAAACTGCCTCTTTTTCTTTTTTTTTTTTTAAGGCTGCTCTGGGCGATCAGTGGCAGTTTAATGAGATGTGTATGAGGGTTTGTGTGTTATGTGAGGAGTGCAGCTGCAGCTTTAACATCGAGCTCTTTCTTGAGTGCTCAGAATTCAGAGTAGATAGAGGGGGATCTTCCACTTCCTGCATTTGGGGACGAGATGATACAGTTCTGCAGGTTGTTTAAACATCGTTCATGCATCTGCCACATATATTTTGAGAACCTGCTGCATGGATCTTTCACAGCAGATCCTCATAATAAATAAAAGCTCTCAAGTGTACAATCCAGAAGTCAGTTTGAGTGTGCAGAACTTTTTCCACACATCTAAAATGAAACCGGTGGAGACTGAATGTACTATTTTCTACTGCCTAAGCTGTGTGATAAATGCATTTTTGCCTCCTGACTTAAAAGGATAGGACTAAATCCTTCAGGCAAGAAACACGGCAAAAATATGAAGTAATTCTCATATTCCTCTGTGAATCATATATAATCGCTTTTATACACCCTATGAAGTATACAGTGATTATATTAATATGACTTCATGTCGACTAACATCAGTATGCCACATGTTTTTGACTCAAAATGTTCTTTTGTTCAATATAAAATATTTTTGTGGGTTCACATGTGTGTGCAGGATTGTGCACATATGTTGGCTCAAAAGCTTGGTCAGCCCCAGCAATAGAAACCAGAATGAATATGGGATTAAATGATGAAAGGGCTTCAATGCATATGCTGAAGAGGCAAAACAAGCAATAAACTATAGAGGAACTGCAAAACAGTTGAAACAAATGCTTTTAAGGATGATTTCTGGAACATTTTGTCCCATTTTTATTGCATTTACAGTGCAAACCTTTTTAAAATGACTGGTTTAAATTCAATGGTGACAGATATCAGACAGATACTAATAAGTGCACTTTTGATTTATATGAATAAAATATGTTTGTTTTTTTTTGTTTTTTTAATCAAATGATTAATTTAGAATCCAAATTGTAGTACAATCATATATGATTAAATTACAGTTCATTGTTCATTCAGCAGACTTTAATGACTTCGACAGATCTTAATCTATTTATCTGGGTCATGCTGCAGATTAAAAAGAACATGTTCCATTTGTTTAACAGGCAAAAATGGACACAAATTAAAAGTTTTGTCTTTCATTCTGTAAAACCAACCACACACCCATCCCCCATCTCCTCCTTCAACATCCCCCCACTTTCCAGTTGCAGTAGTGACAGGTGGCTCTTGGGGGTTTGGGTGAACACAGCTCAACAGCTGCACAAAGGAGCCCCCACTGGGGTCCTTTTGACAGGGGTCCCCTCTCAAGCGTGCCGATCACCCCCCCCACCCCACCCCTCTCTATAGCCCAGCCCCCCACCTATGGGCAGATGCTCTGAGAGATCCACAGGTGGCAGACGAGAAGACACTTTAGGGTACTTAACTGTTATATAACAATGCAAGTATGCGATAATATCAGTATGTGTCTGATAACTTCTAACTTAAAACATGTAAATGTAGGTATGTCACAGAGGACAAAAGCTGTTTAACACATCAAACATCCATCATCCAAAATAATAACCAGGCTGACAGGAAAAGCTTGTCTTCTCCATAGTGTGAAATTACACACATGTAAAACCTTTTAATTACAATACATTGGACTATTAACGCTCCATTTTGTCTTTAAGTGGAAGGTTTTGCTTTGGTGAAGGTTCTGCTATTATGATCTAAAATGCAAGCAAACATACCTTAAGTCAGCCCTGACACGGTGCATTCACTTACTCTATGAAAAAGGGAATTCATGGCTTTTGTTCTTTAAATGATTAGGGAGGATCCTCTTTCGATTGTCTTTAAAAGATTTAAGGGTGAGATTGTCTCCTAAAGTGGTTTGAAGCAACAGATAACCCTGTTTTGCCTAACAAAGACCTTAGTATAAAGAGGTCTTCTACTTTTATCTATTTATTTATTGTTTGTGGATAAAAAAAATCAGTCAAGAGTAAGATGCAATATTTGTCATTGTGCCCTCATTAAAAATGTACTAAAATGAGATTATATAATCCTTTATTAGTCGTACAATGGGGAAGTTTGCAATGTTACAGCGGCATATAGGGATAATAATACTAAAAGTAAAGATTAAAGTAAGACATATAAAAAGTGTAAAAGCAATACAAAAATGTGAAAAAATATATAAGGCTGCATTCAGTTGAAACAATAATGAAAAATAAGTAGGGCCTGCAGAAAATATATGTTATAGAGCAAGTCTTGCATTCTGCCGAGAACCGTATACTCTATAACTGCACATTGTGAGAAAGTTGCAGATTCTGTTTAATGGAAGCTATTTTATTGATTGCAAAGAAAAAACACAGCTCAATTAAAGTAATAAAGTCTTTAGATCCTTAACTAAAGTCAAAGTACTGATAAGTACCCCTTCTGTATTCAAAAACCCAAGTAAAATTATGATGTGTAGTATTATCTGTAATACTAGTAGGAGAGGGAGAGCAGTAAGAGTTTGTGATCGATTGCAATAAAAGTGTACAAATTGCACAAAATGGAAATAGTTATGTAAAAGCACAAATAATTCAAATTTGTGCGGCACGTGAGTCGATGTAGATACTTGATTACATTCTACTATCAGCCTGATATATATATAAAGTCTTTGCTCATACTGCATAAAATGAGACATTGCAGATAAAATCGGCACACTTTATGTTTAAAGGCTTTTGGGTTTTTTTTTTGGAGACACGTAAAATTGCCGGTGTAAGCGCTGTAGTTCTGTTAGGAGGAGGAACCAATTAGAAAGGAGGGGTGTGAATATTATGTTTACGTATAGAAACATTTATTTCCTTGTAAATTTTACCATGGTGTTATAATATAAATTGAATGACTGCATTAAGTTTGTGTTATTTATCTTTCACGGCGTTAATCCTGCTATTGTCAAACATAAAATAACGAATAATATCATCACCCCCCTCTTGCTGATGGTACAGTCCGGCTCGGAGGCCAGTGAGGGACCATCCGCACGAGCAGAGCATCAGCTGTGTCGTGTCGGAGAGTGAGAAACTTCCCTCACTCTTCCTCCCGTGTGCTCTTCTTTCTCCCAAATCTCTCCCCCCACCCCCGGAACCTTTTTAGTCACTCAGCTTCTCCCAGGAGCACCCGCAGCCACCGGTGTGTCTGTAAACAGGCTGCTGGTACACGGTTTTATTTCATTTTTTGGCTCTTCTTTGTGGTGGATCTGAAATTCCTGGAGTGGCTTCCTGCCTGTCCGGCTCGTGCAGGAGGGATTTGGGCTAAAAGGCTATAACCAAGTTTCCCTACATTCTGCCTGAGGAATGAGAGGAACTGCCCCAGGGAGGAAGAGCCCAAACTCGCATGTTTGAATGAACAAAAGAACGGAAAGCGAGGGCACTGCCGCCGAAATGGAGGAAAATACTCTACCGCGCGCAACATGTAAGTGTTTACTAGTCTATTCTGCCATAACATCCTAATAGAAAACCCAGGAGTGCTTTGTCATCTGTGCTTTTTGTCACTGATGAAATTGCCTTAAAACGACATGCATGTGTAACTTTAAACCGGAGATGCTAATGTTGCAGTTGAAGAAAAAGAGCGCATTTGTGTCTTGAATAATAAATAATACATAAGGAGATGCGGAAAGACACCTAACATAACACACCACCTTGTTGCTGTTTACAAGACCGACCTCAAACCAAATTTCAATCTTTTGACAATAATCAATAATTTCCCTTTTTACTGACATTTCTATAATAACATCAAAACACCGGTCTGTTGATCAGCTGACTGCTCATGACCATCTCTGTTGCTTTTTAGGACAGAGCTCACCCACCAGGGTTGTAATAACACAATTTGCGCTAGATGAGGTAATCTGACTAGACCCATCCCATCCCCCTCCTTATGTTATGTTTAGCTCACTACTAACGTGATGTAGTCCCAGACGTTCTGCCTGTCCTTCCTGTCTTCCTTCTTGCTGCTGCGGCTTTGCCAGAGGATGTTTTTGCACAGGATTATGTGCAGGTGCAGTCCTGCTGAATTTTATGGTGCAGAGATGCACCAGTGACTGAAACCATTTGAAGACATTTTAATGAGATTCTCAGCTCAGGGCCAAAGTGCAGGAGTCCACCTCACTGTCCTCCGGCCAGATCTGCTTACAGATTTATTTGTGTAATTACAACCATGCAGTCCCATGACCACACAGTTCAGGGCCAATGCTGTGTCTATTTATTCAGCCATAACTTATGTGTCAGTTTGAGGCATCAGGGTTGGACATCTGCCAGAAGAAGTGGAGGTCTTCTTACAAGACAGCATGCTTTGGTCTCATGTTGCCAAAGCTTTATGTATAGACATGTTGTCAAGAAATAGAGGGGGACGCATACACAATGTGACCTCCTCCTTGTGACAACAGAAAACTTCCTTCCTGGTCACAGGGGGTTTCATGAACGGAGACTTGCTTGTTTTGGCTCTCTGACTAGTTCCACCCTGATGTGGGAATCTTGACCAGTGCAGTGCTGTGTCTCAAGCAACCATAGACTAGATAACATACTGCTGCCTGCTTTTATGTACTCCTCAGCTTTGGCCAGAACACTGACGTCTAATGCCAGGTTTCATTTAATGCAGAGTATGTTGGACACAGTACTTTATGCTTTTGACAGTGATTCAAGTTTATTTTTCCATCTTAAAGCTGCAGTGTTTGATAGATTTCTGGTATCACTGGGCAAAAATTCTGTAATTACCTTAAAGCATTTTGTAGTTTAAGTTGTCTGAGAGTAAACAAGCATTGTATGCTAGTGGACTCTCTTTGGGCCATAGGAAATCTCCCTAGTGAAGCAGACTTTGCTTTTCGTATTTCAGGCAGGTAGGGTCATTGTCTATGTGACTGATTCATTGATCACTGATAACTGTTAAGATTCCCTCAAGTGACGCTGCTGCTCTACTCTATGGCTCAACATGGATACTTGAAAAAGTGGCTTCACTTTTACATTTAGCCTTTGGAATTTGGGTGAAAAACAATGGATTCGGAGAGTTTTTTTTTCCCACTGCTCCTACATCTGTTAAAATTGAGCTTTGCATTGCTTGTGACTTTCACCTTGAGAAATTAAAGTGTGTTCAATGCTTGTCCTTCATATCTAGTTTTGTCCTACATACTGTAACACAATTAACTGCAATGGCAATGTCATCCTGTCTAATTAAATTGCAAAGTGTTGCAGGGTAAAGGTCTGGTGTGTGGTTGGTGATATTTGGCAGAGATGTGTACTGAATAAAACATAGAAAAGGACAGTCCTTTTTTCCACAGTATAAAAATCACTCTTTGGTGAATTGTGCACCCCATTCATAACTAGGACCATCAGAACAGACGTGTGCATAGCAGAAGCAGGGGGAGGGCACCCATTACTTACAGAAGGAAATCCTCCATAAGATTTTGTTAGTTCAGAAGATTTCAGGTCACAGTTAATAAAATGTCCAGATCATGCATGTTCAGCAAAATTATTGAACAGCAACTATCTACAGGACACTAAAACAGAATTCTGTTTTTGAGAGAGAGACACACACACAAAGAGTTCCCTCTTCACCTGTCATTGTTTTAATCTAGAAGCACTGGACTTGAGCTGTTGAAAGCTTGGTCTTGCATTGAGAAACTCTGCTGTCAGGACTCTGACGGAATCTTCCAATCTGTTTACACAGGCAGACTTCGTTTGAGCTCACTCTTCTGTGATGCTACTGACACTTAGCTCTGTTTGGACGTCCTCTTTAATATCTGTACCTTAACAGCTAAGCTGAGACCAGCTGAGATCAAAAACTTTTTCTTTTAAGTTTTGGTCTTAAACATTCAGCAGCTGTTCAGATCAGTAAAATAAAAACTGGTAGGAACAGGATTTATGGGAGTTTCTGAGATGATACCTTAAATTGTTAATGAGCGCTTATGTAAACAGCACAAAATGAAAAAAAAAACTTCATTTCAGCTGTAGTAACAACAACCATATTAAAGCAGACAGAACTCTGTAATTCTGATCAATGTGTGAATCCACCGACTTCAGCTGTCAGACAAGCAGGGATTGGGATCAGGCAGCCGCACATCTTCAGACATAGGAGTTATGTAATCAAGGGAATTCACGCAAATGCGGCCCATTTTTGGAGCGAGCTTCTGCCTCAGTGTCTTTGTAAATTAGCAGTGGGCAAAGTCCCATGGGCCCCCCTTCCCTGATTCACTGCGTAATAATGGAGCCTGATAACAACAGGAGGAGGACACTGTTTTTACACAGTGTTAGTTGTCAGCAGTGCAGTAGTGATGAGGTGGTCAGATCTTCTGCAGGAGATCTGTGTGATCTGACAGAGCAGCCACTTGTTAAACCATGGATGTTTGAAATCATGACTGAGTATGTTTGATTATTTTATGTTCTTGGAATTTTCAGAGTACAAGCTTATTTAAAACTTGAATCAAATAGGATTATATCTTAAGCTTTGGTTTTGCA
This sequence comes from Sphaeramia orbicularis, assembly GCF_902148855.1. NCBI lineage: Eukaryota > Metazoa > Chordata > Actinopteri > Kurtiformes > Apogonidae > Sphaeramia > Sphaeramia orbicularis. Next base: position 41,294,794 of record NC_043972.1, on the reverse strand, counting down.
GTACTTTGCTCAGCATGTGCTGTTTGTTAGCATTAAAATTTAAAGGTTTTAAAAAATGCATGTAGTGCCAATTATAACTGTGAATATTTTCGCAGCGGAGGCTGAGAATGTCAAAAAATGCAACATTCGTCCTCCTCTTTAATCCTATTCTTCTGTTATTGTGTGATGTATGCAAAGAAGATCAGCTCATGTGTAGGTATCGCTCATCTTATGTTGCTGCAATCACAGATTATTTGGCAATGCAGGCACCTTAATCCTTGCTACCTTTTAGAAGAACTGACAAATTGCACGCATGGCTAAAAGGATTAGACACAATGTGAGGGTGCAGATTAAATATTACCACACCCTTTCATAAGCATGCATTTCTCTTTTGGGATACAGATTAATTGATTTTTCATCTAATGCTTCTTTAATCAACGTTGGTTGAGTAAGAGATGAAGGGCGTTGCAGCTCCAGCATGTGCAATATTTTCAAAGCCCATGTTCGGTGATTTTACAGAAGGATTCTGAAGTTTGAAAATAGAAAGAGAACAGAAACATCTGAGTCACAAAGAGCTGACTGAAGTCATGCCAGAAGCAGAGGTCTGGTCGACTGTGGAGCATTCAGTCAGTTTTTTGTTCTGGATCCTCTGTACTCCAGCAAATTGGGGCTTTAAGTCAAGTTAATTGAAAGACCTCAATCCTCATGAGCATCTATGAGTGGTCTGGCAGAGTTTAGTAAGTATGTTTTGTTTTTTTTTTCAAAAATGTTTGAACATAAATGGCTACATATCATACAGTATTTACTTTGTATGGATGTGGGGCTGTGAAGTATGGTAAACAAGGTTTTATATTGATCAATATCAGTATTTATCATAATATAATTTGATAATAGATTAAGCAGATGGATGATTCCATTGTCATGTGAAAGGATGTGTTTTTGCAAGCTGTCCATGAACCATGCCTGCCAATAGTGGACTGTATAAATCCAGTCTCCAGTTTTAAAGCTGCCAGTTTGAAGATGTATCCTGGTAATGAAAGAGGGCCTAATATTTAAATTTAACAGTAATAAAATTGTACAGGGTCATGACTTAATTCTGATGAAACACGTCAAGACTTATGATAATACACACTAGGGCTGCTCGATTATAGAAAAAAAAAATCGCGATTATTTTAGCAATAATTGAAATCACGATTATTAAAAACGATTATTTGTTAACCTTAAAGTTGTTTATTTTTTTTCTTGCAAAGCAATGTAAAATAAACTCTTTAAACATAAATAAAGCTTTTAACCACTAAAACAAAGTATGTTCACTTTTGTATGAAACAAAAAAATCTTTGCATGCAAGTAAGTATACTGTAAATTCAAGTATGTTTCCTTTTGTAAATAAATAGTGCACTGTAATTAAACTGCTATAGACTTGCCATAGAACTGTAGCAATAAAAAAAAAAAAAAAAACTCACATAAAGTGCAAATTATAAATTCAAGTATGTTCAATGTAGTATGAAACAGTAAATTCAGTGGCGTGCCGTGAGGTTTCAGTTCAGGCCTTCTGTATACATCAGCCATCTAGAATACGTACGTTTGGGTTATACGGGTTAGGTTAGGTTAATACGGGAGTTGGAGCGTGAAGAGATTCGGAGACTGAAGATTGCATTGCGGACGAAGTTGTTTTTATGCGTTTTAGTTTTTCATAAGATTATGATAAAGGTGGCGGTGGTTAAACTTTAGATGGTTAAAAAGGTTTGTTGTGTTACCGGTCGGTGCGGACACAACTACGAAACACGTTTTGCACGTGATGTGTTTTTGCTCTTCGTCTTCTTCATCAAACCCAAAGTGATTCCATACAATTGAATTTGACTTGCCTTTTTTGTTTACCAAGCACTTCTGCTGTGATTCTCCTGCCGTTTTTCCAGACCGCTAGGTACAACTTTCCTCTTGGGGTGGACCTGCCGGCTAGCTGGCAGCTGTAGCTTAGAGGGGGGCAGGGCAGAGCAGCTCATGGTAGCTTGCGTGCGCGTGAATTAAAACAACTCAAAATTAATAATCGTTTTTTCTCGATTACATAATTTTTGTAATCGTTGCGTGTAATAATCAAAATCGTAATTGAATTTCGATTAATTGCACAGCCCTAATACACACAAAACTCCACATTATTTAAAATGTATGTGATCCACCTGTCCATCAGAGTGAGTCTGCTAAACCTCAGAATAATGGGGGTTTGTAAAACCAGTGCCACAACTGATTGAAGCCAAAATCATGTACAGTATTATCTGTAATAACTTGTTCTTTCAGTCTGGGAACACTGGTTGGTATAAGAGAGCTTCCAGACTTCTATTCCCCGTGGGAAAGTAGCAAAAATATAAACTTGAAAGGATGTGGAGTTTTTTTAGGCAGATCTTTCTTTGGACTTAAAACCAGGACACAAACTCAGACTAACACTTTCAGTGGCTAATTTGGTTCTAGATACTGTAGATGTCTTGTGATTCTCTGTCATATAGATGTCTCTGGATTACCCCATCTCTAACTGCACATTTGGTCACTGATCACCCCACTCTCAGCCTCTCTCTGGCTTTGACGTAGCTTCCAGAATGATGCAGTGGATGGAGTTAGACTAACTTTATGGTTTTATACAACCTTCATTACTATTTAATCAGTTTCAGAATCAACAAGGGGTACTTTTATTGACTACAAATTGTGCTGGCACCGAAATTGCAAAATGATGCACAAAGTAATATAGATTTCAGGATTTATTAGTTACACTTGAATGCACCATGATGTCCCTGTTCCTGTCTCTGTCAAACTCTGACCAAGACAAGCCATGGACCACATAACCCTAAAAACACATGTATGTTAATCTTTGAGATGAGCAGCAGGATAGAACCAGAGCACCTGTAAATGACACTGAAACTTGGTACAGACTCAGATTTTTTACAACATGACAACAAACATTTATGTGCCAGTTTGAGACTGACTGGCCAAACAGAAGATCTGCATCTATGTAATGCTGAGAATGTTTAGTTTATTACTTCCAAAACAGTTATAAATGTCTAAAGTTCATCATCAGTATCTACTGAAGATTCATCTCAGTCCTGTTTTGACGTAATATTATGATCCGGCACTGCATTAATGTAAACCTGGTGAAGTTAAATGTTAATAAATTCTAGAGTCATTTTGATCATCACAAGTGATATTGTTGAACACTGAACTAAAATACATGTAACTGCCCAAATACCTTAGGTGTGTGTATAATTTATGCTTGAGATGCTCATATTCTGCTAGGGATGGGAACCGTTAAGAATTTAATGATTCTGATTCCATTGTCAGCTTTGCATATCAATCTGATTCCATATTGATTCTCTAATCGATTTGCATTGGGTGAGGGAATAGAAGAGTACAAACGGGTTTGTTTGCATTAACTGTCTTTTATATTTCCATCTCCGCACAGAAAATATAACATATACAGTATGCACACAGAATAATCAGGGGTTTTTCTAGAAAAAATTAGTAAGAGGGAGCACAGGTAGGCGAGGGAGTGAAGCGACCAAGCGGGGGAGATGGTGCGCGGTCTGAAAAGATGCCAATTCGTGTTGTTTTGAACCGTCAGACGGTCTACCTACTATGTTTACAATAGTTTTGGAATGATTATATTGTTTTTGATGACCAGGCACATTGTCATGTGTTGTTACTGTGTTCGCCGGGAAAAGATCGTTTTTGGAAAGATTGCATGTTGTGTAAGTACTGCGTTGCATGTAACTATAAGTGTACGGCATAACTGTGAGCTTCGGGGTAAAAAAAAAAAAAAATTAGAATTTTGGAAAGGGGGTGCTAGCCAAAAGTATGAGGGCGTAGCGTGCCTGTTCCCCGGTTAAGAAAAACCCTTGATAATAACAGACCAGCCGGGCACAGTTGGGGGGGGGGGGTGTCGCACCATATGACCATACAAAGTGAAACTGAAACTTTAGACGCTTTACAAATTCCACTATGTCTCCCGCTGATGTGCACCTCATTTTCCTTTTCCCTAATTTCAGAAACTTTTATTTGAGGGGGCAGGATGTTTGTCACCCCCCCCTTAGAACTGGGACCGGATGATGCCCTGGTGTTTGCTCTGCCGCTAGATTCACAAGCGTTGCTAAGTAGCATATCAAACACGTAACATTGTTGCAAATGAATTGCATGCTGTGTGGACAAATGTTTGAGTATATTGGAGGTATTTCCCCCCTTTGAACAAATGGAAGCTTTGCAAGGGTTACAAGTGGCCCTGGTGTCATCTTTTTGTGTGAAATATAGCCATACTTGGAGCATTTCTGTCTTGATGCCATGTTGGCTACGTTCTAAACCAAGACAATGCAGCGTACGTGTGACGTCATCATGCATGTGCAATGAAGGTGGAATCGATAAGCAGAATCGTTTAGTTGGCAGGCAAACGATTCCAAGGAATTGAGCTACTGGGAACCAGTTCTCAAAAAGAACCGGTTCTCGATTCCTATACCAATATTTTGCCCATGGTAACAAAGACAGGGAGGTAGTCCTCTTTTATCTGATTTCATTATATATGCTAGCATGCACATATGTGACGGGATAAAAATCAGGGTGTGGAGGATCCTTTAGCTGAGTTTTGTCTCCTTAAGTCCCAAATAATCCAGACTCAAACAAGAGAGTACAGAAGAAAACAGCAACTCAGGGTGTAGATATAGGAAAATTGCGGAAACACTCCTTAAAATGCATTCCCTTCTGTACATAGAAGAATAATAATGTGCTGGTTCATGTAGCACCCAGATGGTGTAAATCACACCGCCTAGACACTGACCTCTCATCGGGGAACAGAGGTAGCTCTCTAACCCAGCACTTTGGAAAGGTAAATAAAGGGAAAGCTTCTCCATTAACCAGCACTCAAACTGAGCATACTGTCTCTGCAGTGTCGTACCAGGAAGTAGCTGGTGAGGGTCGATCAATATGTGCATGCCAGCACAGTTGGTCTATGTTTGTGAAGTTCTTTTGTAACAGACAAGCTTGGAGTTTTTTAATGTTGGATTTCTCCACTTGAAAACACTGAAAATGTACTTGTTTACTTTGAAACCATACTCAACAGAAACAGAATTGACAGTTATGACATAGACTGAGCCAAATTGAAAGCTCATATATTTGTGTTAAATTTCTCAGAAACTTACTGATATAATCTTTTATTTCCCTTGCCCGCTGTAAAGATGGCTCAGTAATTCATTCCCGTTCCGCTGTCCCATTATGCGTCTAATTAGTCACACTTTTCTAAATGTCTGGGAGCAGTTTTTGTACATTAATCTCTCAAATGGGCCAAGGATACATTCAGTGTCACACAAAAAGAATGTGTCTGTCTTTTCAAGAATGACTTTGTGACCTATAATGTCTTCACCTTCTCTGGTCCTCTACTCTTTCCTTTTATAACAAGACTCACCATTTGATATGTGATACAGTTGATAATACAGAGAGCTATGACTGGTAAAGGACCACCTGTGAGTATTCTAAACCAGAGGAACATATCGTTAGCCTCATAGCATAATTGCCTAAGTCATATTTTTGGCCGAATTGTGATATCTGCGTAACTTTGCTCTCCTAACACTGCTGATTCATTTTTTTATATACCGATTTCACAATTTGGCCAAAAATATGACTTAGGCAATTATGCTATGATACTAACAATATGGCACCAGAACTAGAAAGATCATTTGTATAGTATAATGCCAAAATAATGGAAAACATTATGTCCTAGACTGCAAAGCAAATTGACATGAGTTTCCTTTAGAGCTACAGTCCTGTGCAAAACTTTTAGGCCACCTCTCTAAGTTAGTTGTTTTTTGCAGGGTTGAAATGAACATACATATTTATTTCTCATTTGCCTTTGTTTAGATACAAGAAAATACAGGGCATATTTGCACAACCTGAATAGACACTGAACTAAATGGGTTCTAAAGGTTAAAGTCACTATTTAGCGTGACCCTTGTCCCCATGACAAGAAGCAGCAAAAACAGTTAAAAACATCTGACGTGTTGAATGAAACCTAATGTAAAACATCACTAAATTAATGCAATAAATCTCATATTGTCTGAACAAAAGAGTCAAAGGCATATCATGCTAAATACTATCACTTTGGTCTATAGAAGCTGTTGTTCCCTGAAACTTTTGTCTTTACTGCTGTACATATATGTGTATATATTCTCACATATCCAGACTATGTCTTAATACAGAAACTGACAATTGCATATACTGTATGTGGTCATAACTTTACTAAACCAGCAAAACTAATGTTAGCTTAGGACTTTTGCACAGTACTGTTCATATAAAATCTCACTATAAAATCATCAAAAATACACGTGCGTTTTGGAATTTTGCATTTTTTATTCCCTAGCACGTGTGTTTCATCACTGTGATATACATTAAAGAGGCCAACGCTGCAGTACTGTGGCCTAATTTTATCCATCAGCTGTACCTCCCTTTTCCCCAGGACACCGTAGGAAGGACACAGGGAGGGAAGTCCTGATTTGGACCATGCAGCTTGTAACACCTCCACCATGTCTGAAAATATCCCAGACAGGCTGCTCTGCGCTCTCTGCTCGTCTAAAAGTTCCAGTCACCAGACCAGTCGGCTAATATTAGAGCAGTTAAAGGGCATGCTTCTTTTACTGTAAATGCATATTATACACATTCCACAGCAGGTGTTCAGTATGTGATACTTTGGCATTTTTTGCTTCAATAGCGTATTGTCAACTTTCTAGGAATTGATGTATTTAAAGAACATTCAGGTGAGTTCCATATTTATGTCAATGGAAATGCAACTGTTGAAGCTAGGTAGTTGGAATGAATGTTCGTCTCATCGTTGCTACCTGTGATTATGCAACCTATGATTGGATCTTTTGCCAGCCAAAAAAAAAAAAAAAGTTTGGGGGCTTTTGTGTGGGGAGACAAAAATCCAGATAATGATATCTGCTGGGTGTAATTGTATACCAAAGAACTGCAAGATTACTGCTCAGGGCAGTTGCTTTTAGGTAATGTTTATGAAAATAGCCATACTGGAGCCAAATGACAAACAACAGTTACACAAGTTGCCTCAGACAAGGACATACACACAGTCTGAACTGTTTCAGAATGTCAACAGTGTTGTCCTGATAAAAAAAAAAAAAAATGTGTCCAGTTATGTTACCCGCCTGTATTGATCAGTTCTAGAGGTGCTTTGGGAAAACACGTCTGTACTGAAACAACATTGCACACAGTCATTTTGAAACAATTTAAAGGGCAATGGAATCACTGGCTTTTAAGATCCATTAGCGTTTGGCTAAAGAGAGTTTATATGGACCTAATATACAAATAAAAAGAATAAAAGCCCAAATAATAACATTTAAAAAGACTCCTGTAACTGTGTTGATTTGATGAATATCACAACCTAAAATAGACTCCAAATCCAACCATTTCTCTCAGGTTTGAATAAATCTTTTCTCTGTGTTTGTTGTTTGCTTGAGGGATATGATTAGGTGATATGATGAGTTAAGGACAAAAACATGGTTGTAACAAAACAAAACTTGTCGGAAGCTAGTACTTTTTTTGTTGCAGTCCTTATTTTATGTTAAGATGCTTCCATGGCTAAAAGGGTCAAAACAAGTGTTTGTAGATGAATAAAGATGGAATCTACAACTGACTAAATCAGAAATGATTAGAAAGTGATTTAAAGCTTCACAATAATTGGAACCACATTGCATATCTTGGAAAATATTCTGATAAATTAGTGTGGGTTAATAAATGTAGGCCTATGTCTTATTGGATCACGTAATGTAGCATCTATGTGAGCAGTTAAGTTGCAATATTAAATCGGATGAAGTATTGTCCTTGTAACAACAGCTAGCCTCTGAAGCTGTGACTTAATTTTCTTATTGTTTTTTTTTTTTGGATGCACTAGTTCCATTTGCTACATCCTGTTGTGACTTGAAGTGGCCCAGGACTGTGACAGGGGACCAGCAAGCCTTGTCACTAACACCACTGATGATTAGATCATGCTGTCACTTCCCCTCCCCCTAAAAGGGATGTGATGCTGGTTGCCACGAGCAACTAACTGGCACGTCTGTGAACGTCCAGTTATGAATGGCAGTGTTTGCGATCCAGAAATCTCCCTTCGCTGATGTCATTGAGTTGACTATGGTCCGTGATAGTTTCTCATTCTTTTGGTCAAATAAGGGTACTGGAGTTGACATGCTGCCAGATTGTTTGGCTAATTGTTTGTGATTCAACTTTGGCGATTAGCAATGGATTCAAATGAGTGTTATGCATTGTTGAAAAAGTTGGATAATAAAGGACATCTTGTTAAAGGCCCCGCTTTGTATGACTTATTAGTGACGGGACCGAGGTATAAACTGCTAACAGATGGTGCCAGTTAATAATCCTTGCCAACACTGTATGTGTTATATTGAATTTATTTAAGTAAATAATGAATTGTCAGAAGGCAAAGAGCTGTTTTTTAAGGAAAGTGCCAGATGCTTTTTCTGGCTTTATAGTTTTTTTGAGAAAGAAATGTAAAAGAAAGTAAGAAAGAAGAAAAACAATGTGCCTTTACAGCAAGAACTATCATATATTTAGATTAGATTTTTAGATTTTTTAATCCCTAAATTCCCCCTGAATCTGCTGTGTTCCTTTACTGTCTTGTCAGCATTTCACTCAGCGAAATATGAAGAACAAAATCACACCTGCATATTGTTCACAAATATTATGAAAACAGTAAATAATGTTACAGATCATGGGTCGTATGAAGCTGGAAAAGAAGAGACAAGTAGCTTGTGCTGTGTTCCCATCTACATTGTGTTTACATTATGTTATGATAAATTTAGCAGGTAACATAGAGATGGTTGGTATGGTTAAAAATGCTGTCATGTTTTCATTTTAAAGGCAGGTTTTAGGTCCTGGGTGAAAGTTTAAGAAACCAAACAGCTATTTGTGGTTTTGAATTATTAGCTGAAGACGCCATAAGATTAAAACAATGTAAAACACAAGAAGAAGAACATAATGAATGATCTGATGTCTTTCTGTTGCACCGGTTAGATCATTGCTGAACACAACCTATAAAGCATCTGAGAAAAGGGTGGGATGGCGATGTCAGGAGCAGATGTGGGCTCCCTATGAAGCTGCTGCTCGTTCAGATAAGCGGAGCCTTTCATCACTGTAGCGTCGGTGCTTTGGTGCATTCGCCTGTGCAGGAGAGAGTGCAGGCATTGTCCTCAGCCCGGACCAGGTGATGGGATGAAAGGCACAAGTATTCACAGACCAATTGACATGCCATAGAGGAGCGCCGTCTTTTGAAGTGCCTTAAGCTCTATCGGCCAGTATGCACTTCAGCACAGACATCAGCTGTAGTCAGATTATTGTAATTAAAAAAGCCTTAAAATGTTCAGTTGTATATGACTTTGTTTGAGCCTTGGCTGTTTTTCCCTGCGATCCTTGCAGATTGATTATATGTACTATTTGTGTGTGATTATTTTTTTTCCTCCTTCAGTCTGAAATAGTAGTTGCAAGCCCATCTACTGCAAACTTTGGTCTCTAAACACTCACACACACATGGCCTTGTCTGGCGTGGAGTCAGTACTTGTTGTTTACACTGCGCTTCCTGTGTGTCTGGGCCCCCTCGCCCTCTTACATCACCCTATTTGTGGCGAGAGAGGGACACAACAGGGTGAAGGGGTGATGGGTTGGGGGGGTAAGCGATGAGGTAGTCCATTAACCCCCTCCCCGGCCCATCCTAAATGAGATGCAGATCCATTCTCTTCGTGTTTCCCTGAGTCCTCCTTTCTTTTCTTTTCTTTTCTTTTTTTTGGTTGCCGCCTTTTTCCCTTTCCAGTCTTTTGATTTCTCACCGAGGCGGTTTCCTGGCCTCTTGTTTGTTTCATTTCCAATTTTTCATGTCAATGTGCTGCCATTTTTTCACCATTTTAAACAAGATATAGTCTCTTTTGGATTTTACAATTGTTCAGTTTCCGTGTCCTGTTTTGCTGGTGGTCTGACACAGTGGTCACTTCTATTCTTATAGTCTTGGCAGGAAACATAAAGGGCTTTGCTTAAGAGAAGAGAGAAGCTCTTGGCTTCATAAATATTCCATGTCTTGCCCTATATTTTTACTCTTGGCAAGACATGGGCAGTGCTCTGGATGTTGCATTGGAAATGAGCAGCAGTTGTAAGGTGTAATCATCATGACGGGTCATTTTAAAGCTTCCAACTACCTCTCACTATTTGTGCATCAGGGTGTTTTTATGCTGTTGTTGCTTTTTACAGCTCCTCTCAACCGAAAGTATCCCTCCCTAAGCTGTTAATGTGCAAACAGTGTCAGAAGAATGTGCCGTCATACTTTGGTGAAACTGTCATCTAGTGAGTCATGTGTTTTGCTCTGCTGGAGAGGACACATAGATTCACAGAGACCCGCGAGGTTGGTGAACAGGTACGAAAATACCTGTGTATGAGGCTGTGCTTAGTCCAGTTTTCTGTCAGATCCTTTAGCCCATATGACTATGTTGAGATTTAACAGTCTCCTTAGCCTGCTTTCCAAGGACATACTTTCACTCAACTTTTTTCTTAACTTTAACTGTTAAGTGTATTTTATTTATATTATTTAGGGGTGCGACTATTGCGAAACTGGTCCTCATTAAAGCAAATTATTTTTGTGTATGTAATATATGGTAGTAAGACTATGCTATTATGTAATCTGACCAATCTAATCTAGTGTTTTTGACATTATAAATTGTAACTGTTGTACGTAAACCCACAAATCTGTGGATATAGACATTAACTCCTCAAATATAACTCTTAATATATTAAGTTTTTATGTATTATAATAATATATATCATTGGGCATAATATTATTTATTATATACTTTAATTAGTAAAATTATCAAACTGGGAGAGCATTTTTGGTGGTGACCATTTAAGTACAAGGGTACCATGTGACCATTTTTGCTCTTCAGTGTGAGTATTTATAACCAACTTCATAAATATAATATGCTGTGAAACTGGATTTATATTAAATCACGTTTTCTGTGGCAGAATTATGAATCGTCCCAGTTTTAGCTCTTTCCTCACGGTGTCATCAGCCAAACTGTAAAGTATTCAGTTCCTGTATAATTGCACTGTAGAGTGAAGAGAGGTAAAATTGGCTTTGTTGAGCATGGCCTATATATTTCCAAACCAACATTTGATGCTGCATGTGTGTTTCACTCAACCTGACATGTTTCTGACTGGGAAATGGCACTGAGTTGATGCTAATTACCTGCTGATTCTCCACCTGCCCTTCGGTTTCCACACTGTGCTCATGCAGGCATGCATACACCCAGTTCTGCAGGGGTTCCTTTTGGTTTCTGCTGACTTTCACAGATATTTTATTTCATTGTTACATTTTTTTGCATTTAAATGTGTTGAGAGGTGTGCCTCAGGCTTTGTTTGACACCTGCAGCTATAGAGGCCCCATATCAGGGAGCCATGATGAGGCCGACTGAGCTTTGGAGCCATGTGTTCAACCAGTGATCACACACAGATGCCGCAGATTCCTCAACCTCCTCTGACCCACTTTGTAGGGTGTCATGGTTGTCAAGGAACCATCTGATACTCAATAGGGGCCTGAACCAAAACAACATGGCTACCACATGACAGCTTTGAGATTCCTGAAGGGGCTTTTTTTTATTGTTAGTATTTGTCTGAAGAAAACAACTTCTCTGGCATCAAAAGCATTTAATTTAACAACTAAAAGTCAGATTATTTTTGTTGCAATTTGAAAATACCTGACATCTTTGCAAGTAAGCCAGCTAGGAAAGCATAAATTAAAAAAATGCAGGGATTGCATTTTACACTGATCCTTTTGTTTACAGTGATCAGGTTTAAAACAGAGTGCTTTGACCTCTGTAAAGAGTGACAAGTGATTGACAAAACCCAGCTTGTCTACGATGTCATTTCTTGTAAAATGCTGACCACCTACGTGTCCTGGGCATCTGTCTCTTGGTCTTCCGTTAACAGAGTGCACCAAAGTGTTTTTCCATGCTGATGGGGACTCCAGCCTCTCAGAAGACGTTGGGGTACATTGATTTCTGAAAATGAATAATGTAAATGATGTCACAGGAGGGTGGTGTAATGCATTTTGGCTGTAGTCATTCCCCCTGGGTGTAGTTCCTCTGGGAAACTTGAGTGTAAATATGGAAAAAGAGGCAGTAAGTCAGGTGATCCTGTACATGCAGTGTCTGTTTATAGACGTCTTCTGGTCTAAGATATAAATTGGTAACACAATAGAATATTTGCTTCTTGTAATTCTGCCCGTAAAATGATGCTGAAGCAGTTGATTGAATATAAGGCTGTGACATGCAACCAGTGTCTTCTGTCATTTCATACGAAGGTTCAAGCTCTGCATCCTGTCTATTGCTGGTCATATGACTTTGAGATATCATTTGAAGATCTGCCATTTAAATGTTGATATAAATATCTTTGCTGCATGTTTTATGCCTGTAGGTGAAAAATATGGTGACAGAATGCAACACAGAATGAGGTCATTCTGAATAGAAAATGTTTGTATGCAAGTGCAAGACTGAAATAATTAAATATGAAAAAGTGAATTTACAAGACAAGTTGTATCATCATATATGCAGTTGCAGAGATATAAAATGATCAAAGTTGTTTGATGTGTCCAATTAAATTGAGTCAAGTAAAATCGAAAAATGTCTGGTGTCATCTAGTATCAAGAGTTAAATGCCCAGGGAGTAAATCCTGTCATCAATGGTGTATGCAGTCACGTATGAGTGGGTTTGATATGGTTTTATTAAAAATATTCAACTGTCAGCTTCAAGTTGTGGTAAATAGCTTTGTTGTTTATGTTGTAAAACTACTGAGCACATAAAATGCAAGTAGAAACTACCTTAAAAATGCACTGTACAGGGGTCACACTAAACTGCGGCTTCAGTTTTTTATGTGCGTTTTAAGGCTGTGCACATATTTCTTGTGTTTTCTTGGTGCATCTGAAGAAAAGAGATTGGGAAATAAATATTTGGGCTGATTTCAACCCTGCAAAAAACAACAAAGCTAAAGCTGGCCTAAGACCTTTACACAGTACTTTATATAACCTTCACCTTCCTCCACTACTGGTAAAATATCACCCAAAGGAATGGGTTTTGCAACACAATGAAATAAAGTGTGGAGCATAATATGAAATTGTGTCCTTCTAAAATTATATTGCACAGACACTAAAGGAAATTAAATGCCAGCAGTTTTAATAAAACAAAAAAACAAAACATCTAGTGAATGATGTGTAATGACTTTGTATTTTACATCTCAGTGAATTGAATGAGGTTTTAGATTAAATGAACAAATTGGTGATGTCCTTTCATGCTCTGAAAGCTTAATATAATAGGACACTTCACTTCCTACTTCACGGACTTAACCAAAAAAATGAATTAAATTGAAAAGATGAATGTAATCTGACTTGAAGCAAAAGTTTTGGCTTTTCTCACTCTGACTCTTTCCATTAATTCTCATGCACTCTGTTCTCTGACTTGTCTGCCAGGCCAGACAGTCTCTGCATCAATCAGCCCTTGTTTGATTCCCCTGCTACACAGCAGCCGTCCTCTCCCTCAGCCCTCAGCCCGTTCTCCCCCAGAGAGCATCAGGTTTCATTGGTATTCATTGTCAGTGCCACCTACATACCAGAGTATGTTCCATTCTCATTCCCTCCATCATTGAGTTTATAGATCACAGTGATTGTCTGACCAGTCACCCACAGGTTTTGTCAGCTGGCCAAGCCAATCCCTTGTGGCTCCAGTTCCCAGGTGTATGGGAAAGTACTCACAGGATATGAAGCAACACAATAGCTGCCCGTCAAAGCTGCACTTGCTTCTATCACCTGCCCACGTTGTCATATTTGCCCTCAGGGATCTGTGAGAAAATGGTCTCATATGATAAATCCACAGACAAGGATTGTATAAACTATCACCTGAGAAGTCAAGGTGCTGGAATGCCTCAGGCTGTCCACAGCATTACTTGTGTGTAATACCTACATTAATTGGATGATCTCAGATATTAAATCACAGGTCAATTGGTGTCACATTTTTCCTCAATATGGCAATGTGGAAAACTGCAGTAAAATAATCTAAAAGTGGTCCAAAAGTACTGTCATTATGGTCCATCATTTCCTTTTTATTCTTCAATCGCTTGTTCCATAGACTCAACACTTGAAGCGCCCAACCTGAGTATAGTCTCAGTTTATTTCACGACTCCCACGTCTCCCGTTTCCTTTCAAGTCTTGCTGTCATTACGGTGTCTTGGCTGCTTTCCCGTTGCCATGCAGAGACCACAACAATGGCCCCTCTCTGTCAGAGTACATCGCTGCCCGAGGAATGCTTGTTTAATAGTGGCATGCTTTGACAGGGGGAAAACACAATTTCTTGTCTCCCAGCTGAAGTCTTTCATAGACTCGCGCTGCTGTTCTCTCTCTGACTATAGCGCTTAGTCCAGCTCAGGGTCATCACTAACGGCCTCCGTCTCCTAGACTGATGACATTGCTTTTCCATGTGCCTAGCTGAGCTCAGACAAACTTTGCCATGAGGCCTAATGTCTGACTGAATGCTAGTAAGTGTCTGTTGCAGCAGAAGTGAGAAGTTGATGTGTTTATTTGGTCAGGAGCTATTTGTGCAGACCTTTGTACGAGTTCTGTGTTTTTATAATCACAACAAAGCAGTAAGTGTGTGAAAAAAAATTATATGGCTTGTTTTCCATGGGATCTTTATTGCTCAAGAAGCACACTATACGGTTGAAAAATCTATAGACGACTGCAATTGTTCCTCTTTTAAGTGTCACAAGGTTAGTCAGGCCTCCTTTGGAACTCTTCTATGCAAACTCTTCAAAAGCTTAATGTTTGTATTGTAAATCTTCAGTGGGCTCACTCTCTCGCTGTGTCAGCCCCCTACTGCTGGTGTTGTTTTTAGCCAAAGTCTGAATAATTTACTGCATGTTGCTAGAGTGTTTACCTCTAGAGGCTGAGCAGAAAAATCGTGCTCCAACATGGTTCCACAAGGGATCACAGGGGTACAGTACAGAGAGGACAAAGCCAAGTGTCCCCTCCCATCGGGGGCTTTGTTTGCACGTCAAAGCCTGGGCGAAACAATGTTTGATTCTGAGATTCAGCTAGCTGCCAAGTGTGAGTCATGCTGCTCTGAGTGAAGCTGCTGTCCAAAAACCAGGCCTGCTATTCTTTTTTTTCTTAAAAACTTTTAAATCTTAAGAGTAGTGATGAAAGGAGAGGCATAAGTGGCCTCAATGACATGTCATGGTTGAAAAGATGTCTGACTGCTTCTGGGAAGGTGATCACTGATTTTATTTTCCTTAGTAAGTCATTTTTACCTCAATAGAATCATCAGAATGCCAGAAAGCAATTACTCTATTTGTTGTGCCAGAGACTGTCAATAAATCAGTTGCAAAGCGGTGAAGTAGGATTAGGTGTATAGTTAAAGAAGAAGGCTTAAGGCCTATTATCTTGTGCCTCTGAGCAAATGGTGTAATCTCTGCAGCAGACAGTGACATTGTACACTGTTCTGTACATTGTCAGTTGAAAGTAACCCCAGTTCCCAACCTGTTGTGTCTGGTGTACCATAAGATTTCAGTCAGATAAGCTTAACCCTGTAACGCCAAACATATCATATTTGATACATTAGTTTTGAAGCCCTCTACATGATAGGTGTGATTTTTATTTTTTTTTTTCTTGAAAAACCTGATATACAATTAGATACATGCAATACGCGGATATTCCACCAGAGGCCTTTCCAGTGACACTACAAGGTTGGCATTAATGAGGAAGGAGGCAGAACTTTGCCAATTTTTAAAAGGAATTACCAATTTGTTAGACATGTTTGTTTTATATTATCTTTTTGTTTGTTCAAAAATAATAATATTTGAGCATTGAGATTCGATGTGTCAAATGTGATACAAAATTGAAACTCATATATGGAAATTGATATTTGAAAACATTTTTTGTTTTTGGGGTTGTTCAGAAGGACTACTAAAGTCTCCAGTTTCAAAGAACTGGAATTTTCTCTCAATTATTTAATAGTTCGGCCGTTACATGGTTAAATATCCATTTACTCATACAGACTACTAAACTAGAGGATTTAGACTAAAGGCCCATGTAATAATAAGGTTAAAGGCAGGAAAGTCTGTTGATGTTTGGTAACCCCTTTTATAAGCTAATGACTGTCCGGGGTTCCTACATGATGATCACAGCCTGTGCACTGATTTACATGTAGAGGACTCTGATTGATTTTACTATGAAAATTTTCTCTTCATTCTTGAACTTCTTTCAAGAACATGACTATGCAAAAATGTGACCTAATGAGACTGTGACAGTGTTTTCCTTTATTAGGAAATGGATAAGTGCTGAACTGAACATGAACCTTATAAATACTGAGGTAAATAAACACTGACTATAATTCAATATCAAACTAACTGTAAAATAGCTTGATGAATGTGTCCCTCAAATTCTGCAGCTTCACCTAACAAAATCAATATTGGTCATCAGCCACTACTGGAGCTAAGCTTTGCTGATACTATTTACTGAATGTCCTATTGACTGGAGATTGATTGGCCAAACCTATTAAATGCAAACTGATGTAGAGGTAGGATTCTACACATCATCTATTGTTTTTAGTCTACTACTTCAGCCGATTATTCATTGTACTGTTAATAGTACCGTACTTTCCGGACTATAAGCCGCACCTGACTATAAGCCGCACCCACCCTGTCTCCAACGTCTCACCATTGATTCATTGATGCCAAGCTTACGCGCAGCAGCTCTATTTCCTTCTTCGTCAGCTGGATTGATCGTTAGCCCAGAAAACATAAATTAGCCGCATCATTTTAGAGCTGCAGGTTCACAATGTGTGGAAAAATGTAGCGGCTTATAGACCGGAAAGTACGGTAAATGTAATTAGTACTGTTTTGACGTATGTTAGCCAACTTCCATTTCAAACAATTTATTAGTTTGACAGTGTTTTAGCATTTAACTTTTTAGCTTCCTACTGGTAGCACACATTTCATTTAGATAATACCTATTTCAACTTCTCCGCATGATAGCTCTCTAGTTTTTATTACTTTCAACTGCAACATGTGATGTTCAAAGGACTTCATGTTTATTATTTATTGTACATTAGATTTATTTGCATCAGATCTGCTGTTCACATACTTCTTGTATAGAATCAGTGATGTTTACAGACTCCACCCCTCACACTTGTTATATCTATGTCTTGAGGAAGTTTGCGTCATCTGCACCAAACTACTTCATTGGCACAGCCGCGTCTGGAATGAAGACCAACCAGTCTAGGTTGTCATTTCTGTCCTTGCGTTACTTGTCCTTATACCTTGTCATTTTCCTTACTTGTGTTGACTCTTGTCTGTTTCTTTATCCAGCTCCTCACTCAGATCTGAGCAAAAACCCGACAAGGCCTGATCCTGAAGGGGAGAGCAGCCCCCCGAAGACAGAACTCATCCAGAGAATGGAGTCCCCGGCTAAGAAGGACACAGAACGGAGACTTATGACTCCCACGAAACCGGATGTCATTTCCCAATCACCTGGTTCACCGGCATCACCCAGCCCCAGGTCAAAAAAAGGTAAAGAAGAACTTTGATGTTACTTATCTCAGACGCTTTAAGGTAAAACTTCTAATGGAAGTTGAAAATGGCAGGACTTAACAGAGTGCTCTCATAATGGAGTTAGGTCAGCTCTCCTGAGGCAACGTAATGCTTCGGTATCGGCGTAATAGTGACCGCATGCTTTCAGATGTGAAGCTATATGCAATAGATCTGCTGAGGTTTATCTTTTAAGTGTTGGAACAGCCATGAACAGAAGCTACTATGTGGGAACATTGGAGCTGTTGCCTCAAGGATTTCAGGCAGAATGAAATTAGTAAAGAAAATATCCCAGTGAAATATGGACAAATGAGCTTTGTGGGTAAGTAGATGCCAAATGCTAGTCACTGCCAGGCGTTGGACGCAAATGAAAGGTGGGCACACAACGAATAGGCATCTCATTTCAGTATGTGATGCCAAGAGGGTGTTTAGTTTGACCCTGCAGTTGCACCATAGCTGTTTCCAAAATGCCACAACTCAAACTCCTCACAGCCACCGGCTAAAAGCACATGCAAACTCAATAGAACATGTTGAAGGTTTTTGGAGTGTAAGCCTCTTTTCTCTCCACTTTATTCTTTAGCCATTAATCCTTTTACTGTGGTCATGGTCTTTATTCTCGTAACGTGAGGTGATGGCGATAAATCCCTGTCCCCTGAGTCCTAATGCTGCCACTTTGGGGACTCAAAATGATATTACCTTAGCTCAAAGTCTCCTCTGTTTGGTGTACTCTACATCTCAGTCTCTTGTGCCCACTTCCCTTTTGTCCTTCAACTTCCCTTCCCTCTGGCTTTCTAAAGCTGATTACTTGTGAGGTTTTCCACCGCCCAGAAGAGTATGATGAATATAAAAAGCGGTCTGTGGCTCCTTGATTAGTGGAATGAACAAATGAGGCCTGAACTGTATAGAGGGGCTGCTGCTTTTGGCAGTAGTCTGTGCACTTTACTTTATTTTAGGCCTCTTCTTCTTTCTCATTCTCTTCGTGCTGTCAAGGATAGTTTTGCACTGTTGTGTACTGCTGAGTGTGGACTGGCAGATTTTATCTAAAAGTAGTACAATGAAGACTTTCTTTTTGTTGCCTCGTGTGTGTCCACTGGATTTGACAACATTACACTATGCCGTGGACCATTACTGCCTCTTTTTTTGTACATGGACTTAGAAGCAAACATAGTAACACTGACATTTTGAGGTGATGCCTGGAGCCTAAACAATGCACATATCTGTTTTTTCTGGGCCACCCTGTTTTTGTCTCAAAAACTCTATGCATATGACATTATAAGTGTGGCAAATTACAAACATCACATCACATTTGAGCTTTCCATAGAACTATAAATATCAAAGTGGGCCAGGGCTTGTTCTTAGGGGAGACTGCAGTTTGTTTATGGTGATTCACGCCTGCCCCTATTAGACTTCACTGCAGGATGACTTTCTTTGTGTTTGATGAACATCTGGCCCGTGAAGGTTGAGGGGGATGATGTAACATGAAGACTAAAAAGGGATCTAGACTGTCATCTGTAGAGGTCGACCGATATGGGATTTTCTAAGGCCGATGCCAGTCTTTAAAAATTTGGTCAGCTGATGGCAGATATCTACAGAGAATTTTTGAGGCCGATTTTTTTTTTTAAAGCAATTGACCATAAAATGCAATTGAAACACTCAGATAATTAAGATTTTTATGCAGCAGTATAAATGAAATTATTAATACACGTACACATAGTACTCTTTTAACATTTATTGAACTTCAAGTGCAGCCCTCACAGGTGCCTGATGGAATATCTTATAACATTTTTACTACTTATCAAATACCGGCTTTCAAAAAAAAAAAAAATCATCAATTAATTATATCGTCCACCTCTAGTTGTCTGTGCCAGTTGTTTACAAAGAAGTGATCTGTGATGGTTTGTGCTCATTCTGGAAATTGCAGTTGTCCTCCCATTAGGCATTTTAACTAGACTTTCTCTGATATTCTTGAAAGGAGCTAACATTTGAGTTGTTTATAAAATAAACTTCTTGATCAGATAAATTTTGCCAGTTTCCTTCAACTTAATGCTTCAAATACTTATTAGTTTGTGGCCACAATTTCTAAATCAGATGCACATTCTTTCCCCCAGAAACTAGTTCTAGCTGTGATAAAAAGGATCCAAGTTGAATTCTTCAAATGTCTTGTTTACATGCGTTGCTCTTCCCCTCGGGTTTCCTTTTCTGAGTGCTTCCACTGAGGTATTTGGAAGGAATGTAATGTGGTAGCAAACATCAGAAACGTCACACAGCGGAAAGATGTATGTAAGTGTGTTTCTCATATCTTGCAGTCAAACCCACTCCTACCTCCAGATGGCAGAGGAGATTTAGTCCCACATGTTGCAAGCTTTGATTTGGAGATTTAATTGCCTGCAGAGTTTCCCCATAAACCTTTGCTCTTTATATTAAATCAGAAAATGTTTTACCCATCTTCAGCCATCCTTTGTAGAACAATAGTATTATAGTGCTGTTGGTTTCCTGTCATTGTTTTGTGGAATAAATCTGGTGGTGGAATTTAAAAGTTAATCTGAGCCAAAACAAAACAAAAAAAACAAACAACTCATGGTCATAATTATGTAGCACATTGAAACCATTTTATTTATTCAACAGTGTAAATAACAAAAAAGGTGTTTGTTACAGTAGTACAACCTCTAAACATATTAGTGGCATGCATTTAAATGAATTATAGGATTATGAAAATAGCTATTTATTTGCTGCTTAAAAGTCCTCATGGGAAGTCACTCTACAGGGAAGTGAACCAGTTTAAAGTCATTAGTAGGATCCTTTCCTCTTAATTGTTGTTTAGGTATGGTGCGAATGTCACTGAGTGAGACTTGAAGCCAAATATTCTCAGATAATGAAATGTTACCTAGGTGTTTGGGTGTTGTAGATTTGCGGAAATGTTTAGCTGTTGCTTATGTAGAGCTCATCCAAACAAGTATAACACCTCTCAGTGAGACATCTCTGACATCTTCTTTCTCTTCTTTCTCTTCCCTCCATTCTCATTCCAGACATCATGAAGTCAGACGAGAGGCAGAAGCTTGCCAAGGAGCGAAGGGAGGAGAAGGCCAAATATTTGGGTAAGTAGAGCCAGAGTTGAGGGAGTAAAACCTTTAAACAGGATGAGAGCTCCCCCTGGTGTTGGGGTGATAGAGGTGGTTATTTTGGTTGTGTTAGTGCTGGGCTGCACATGGCATGCTCATGTACCACAAGACATTTAGAGAGGAGAAGAGGGTAGTTAAAATTCTGTAATAAAAAAGACAATTATGTATCACAGCTAAAGTCAAGCCACCATTTTACCAAAGAGGAGCAAAACGTGAACTTTCTGCATGTGTGCTGTTAGATATATGCATGACTCATAAGTATTAAAATGTATGTTGGTATGATTGACATTAACTTGCACTGACAGAAACAATTTAAATGATAAAGATTAAAATGTATGTAATGCCACTTGTGTCTATGAATATTTGTTTTGGAATTTTGCAGCTCGATACCTTTTACTTCCACTTAAATGAGGATTATTGATCATTTTTTTGCTGCAGTATTGCAGAGCTTTTTGAGCTCATTTACATTTGTCATGGCTGCATTTTTCCTCTGTCAGTTGACACTGCATGAAGCCTTACCCTTTTGTTTAACAAGCGGCTGTTACATGTTTCACATGGTTAAACACTGGCCGTGCACTGCTTTGCATGATTGACAGTTGCCTCTGTCTTCTCTCTCACCTTCTCCCTCTGCAGAAGAGCTCAGCAAGTTACAAGGTAAGCCACTTACCTCTGTGTATGTGGTGATGGTGGTGGTGGTGAAGACACAGTTCAATCATTCAGTTTCATGAATGTCTCAGATTAAAGAGGTTCAGTAGTTTTGAGTAGTGCTGGGAAATGTGACAGAAAATCATCGGTTACTAAATAATCTAACTGCATACAAAGTATATATATATTAAAACTTGATTTTTTTTTTTTTACAGTGGAATCTATTTGCATGCTGTGTCCTATTTTTTTAAACCACTGTTTCATTTTACACATAATTCTGGAGTTTAATCTAATATTCAACTTTGGTCATATTACCCAGCTTGGTGTATTTTCATTCATTTATTTCCTAAATCAAGGGTTGTTTTCTATTAAACTAACCCGTAACCTTCTTGTCTTTCTACATCATTAGTATTTCTTCCAAAAATTCATGTAGCGGTAGACCGATCACTTACCAAAGCATTTAATCTCTGTGTAAAGCTGTTGTAAATAGATTTTAAAGGGCAGGGCACCATGGCTTTGCCCTCTGTTTACATATATGAGGATGATGTTTGCCCTCGGTTTGAACTCGGTCCGTCTTCACGCTCCAGCTGCAGACACCACAGCACACTTTGGTTTAAGTATTTGAAGATGACATGTTTGGACCACATGCCGCAAAACCATAATGATTACAATCTCATTGAATAAATTAGAGGTTTTTACGGATACTCACAGCCAGATTTATTTTGGCTGTGAATTTACATCTAAACAACTTTATAGTGCCAAACAGAAATCACATGCTTGGATGTTTTTGTGCATAACTGAATGAAAGTGTATGTTTGTACCTTGAATATTTTGTCCTCTTTCTCAGTAGAAGCGCTAAAGGATGTTATCTTGTTTTATATTTTTTAGGCTAGTTTTGACATTTCTCTGGAAAATATAGGGTTTATTCATGTCTTGTGCCCTTCATGAGGCTTTGGTGCATCACGCTCATACTTTCATTAATGCTGTTGTCTAATCCAACTGTGTGCTCGAGAGCAGTAAGATGAGTTTGACACACTTCATACTGTGATTTGCTTTAATTGGGCGATCACCGGGGCGTGCCAGATGGTACGGGTCTGATCTGGTACTCTGTCAGACTTGGATAAAAGATGAGATCCTTCTTAAGCTGGTGTTTACAATATCAGCTCAAAAGGGCCCGGAAGACTTGGCTTACGAACGGTCAGCAGCAGTTTTACCAGCTCAGTAGTGGAAGAGAAATCCTTATACTCTAACGTCTCTTTTATTTGAATGCTATTAATTTTAAGTGAACGTTTGTGGTTTGCATCAAGTGCAGCTGTACCGAGGCTCTTCTGCCTCCTCTGCAGTAGGATGTATAAATACTTTATGGAACAGCCCTGCAAATGATTGTTTAATGACCTTATAGGAGGTCCTGGCGGTACCTGTCAGTGCTGATCAGTATCAGATGCACACTGACTAATGTAGTTTCTGTCAGTGTTAGCCAGGCATCTGTGTTTATATACATGACATTACATGTGACTGGTGCCTGTAGGTCTTTGTGATATGACCAGCCTTACAGATACACTATATGGACAAAAGTATAGGGACACGTTGAATTAAAGTGTTTCTTGTCTAACAGGGGTCTGGGCTATAAAACAATAATGACACATGTTATAAAATAGTTCTATTATAATTTTGTACCACAACTAACCATCTACTTTCTTCACATCTCAGTTGGACAGAAAAATCTCCCATTAAACTTGAAGGAAATATTGATGTTTGTATCTCAAATCAGCATGAGCAGGACATCTTATGAGCTGTAGCCATGATTTTGTCCATGTAGTTTCTAAACATCAATATTTCCTTAAAGTTTAATGAAGTAGATGGCACTTGTCATTATTGTTTGGTTGCCCAGACCCCTGTTAGAAAAGAAACACCTGAATACAAGGTGTCTGAATACTTTTATCCATATAGTGTAACAATACATGAGAACATTAGAACATAGTGAAATAATTCAGTGAATAAATAATTTGTATTAAAAAATATAAATGGAAAGGCCCATTTCTTATATAGCAAAGAGAGGTTACAGGTTTTTAAGCGAGTAATCAGAATAATTGCAAAGCCAAGTTTTCTGGTCTGCGTCAGCTTTTTTTTTTTTTTTTTTATCAAACCAGGTCAATGGGACAGAGGTACCTCCTTTTTCTGTCTTGTCTTTTTGGAGTCATTCTCCTGTTCACACGTACCCCATCCTGTCAAACTTGATGCTTGTTTTTGTTGATTTCATGCAAAGAGTTATAGCTGGGTACTCAACTTAAATATGTTCATGGCTCCAAGTTGATAGTTTAGATACAAACTGAGTATTGATGAAAGGACTGACACTGTTTGGTCTTTTTCTTTGCCTAATTTTAACTCCTACAGACTATCTCATCAGCTTCAGCTTAAATTTTTTGGCCTTTTTTGTAATAAATAGGTTTATTTTTTATGCTATAACCAGTTTGGATGGATAAAAATGCCAAGGAGGTGAAAAATAAAAGTAAAAATTTTTTGGGGGGGGCTATTAAAAGTTATTAATTATTTTAAAAAAAAATCATACAGGAACTGGAGTGAAAGCCAATCATTACTAAGAAATTTCTGAATTATACCCTGTCGTATGAGAATGTAAGCGATGCAAATGATGAAAAATATCACCATGAAGAGTAAAATTTGTCACACAAGACATTTTTTCTGTTTTTGCCTAGAATAAACTGGCATATTACACAGCTCTTGTACACATACAAAGATAAAAGTGTAAATCAAAGTGCAGTCTAACTCCCATGATGCTCTCTGTTGGGATAATTCCGCTTTTTCAGTCAGTATTCTCCTTTTCGTCTGCTATCTGCGTGTTACGGCTTTCAAAGTTCCACCCACTATGTGGAAGAACAACACTCTTAGCTGTAACTGCATGCTGAGAAAGTTTTGGCAGAGACATGTGTCTTTTTATGTAATGTTTTCTTTCTCAGGGATTTAGTCATTTTAGTACTACGGCTCACTTCCCCTTGTGCAAAACAAGTCTTACCAATGCAATTTTGTCATGGCTCAGTTCTCTGTCCCTTCTCTGTGCTGCCCCAAATAAGTAGTATTTTAGAGTTTTTTTATCCCTCTATTCCAGAATGATAGGGGATTGAGCCAAACCTATTCCTAGTGCTGGTTCAGCACTAACGAAGTGGCTTTGTGAGACTAGCGCCAAAGCAATCAGTCTAACTGTGTTTGTCGAACAGCATAACCATCAAACCTACAGCCAACTTCTTGCTCATTTTCCTTCCACCTTTGTGTGGAAAACCATTCCCAAATGCTCTTGTTGAATGAGTCAGATTCATGACAAGTGGTGTCGCAAACTTGATTGGCTTGGAACGAGTAGGCCAGTGCAGTCTTGTTACTATGTGACCTCAAGGCTTCCCTCATGAACATGGGGAAAATGTTACGGATGCGAAGAGCTGTAATCTCTTTTGGCAAATCCTAAACACTTCAGTGGTTTTCCTAATCACAGAACAATTGGTGAACTATCATTCAATTTCCGCTGCACTCCACTGATATACTGTCCCCTAAAGGACGCTCTCAAATAAAGGCTGTCGTGCTGTGATGAGCTGAGATATGCACTGCAGCAGATTTTTTCTTTGCCGCAAGGTGCTGGCAAGCAACGGCTCAGTATAAGTCAGCTTTTTGTTTCTGCTCTTAGATAAAAGCCCAACTGTAGGCCTCTCAATAAATTTTAGCTTTCTTAGCCTCAAGGATCTCTGCAATGATCCGTCACCGTAATCTGAAACCAGTTGCTTTTGTTGCATCAAGTGCTTTAGAGATGAGGCCTTGGCTGCTTGCAGAGGCTGATTCTTCATGGAGGTTTCACTTTGTAGTTTAAAGAAATATGGTGAATTGTGTACACAGTGAGGCAGCTGCAAAAGGCTTCTCTACATGGTCTTTGAAAGGCTCAGGAAAGAATAGAGGATTTCCATATCAAAGTGTGGACTTTATTGGAGCTGACGTGCAGACATTATGCAATTATGCTGGTATATAAGTGTCACTTCAGAAGCACTGTATTGGGCATTATGTAGTAACTCGTGGAAAAGTCTCGTAATTGAATTTATTTCCCTAAACACCAAAAGACACAGTGGAGAAAGTTTTTCAGCTAAAGATGTGAGGTAACTGTCAGAGGCTTGAGGTTCTCTTTTCTCTCAGAAATCTATTTTTTAATATTTTGACTAAATATCACATACATGTTTAATCAGTATTTTTGTAGACCTTTTAAGAGGGAGCATATGGACCAAAAAAAAATTTGGGACGCAGTATAAAATGTAAATAACAAAGTGCAATGATTTCAAAATCTCATAAACCCAGTAGTACAAAGAAAAATGATGAAACTATGAACTTTTTCTATTTTAAGAAAAAAAGTAGTTTTGAAAAGATTGGAAAAATAAGTAGTTCTTGAAAGAAACGCTGGCATATAATCAGCACTTTGTTCAAAAGCCTGTATCCCTGATGGTACGGGGGGCATTAGTGCCTGTTGATTGTGCACCTGGAAAGTCACCGCCAACACTGAAAGTTACATACAGGTTTTAGAGCAACAGGGTCCCATCCAGAATATGTCTTTTCAGGGAAGGCCTTGCATATTTTAGCAACACAATTAAATACCTACAGCATTTATTACAACAGCATGACCCTGTTGAAGACCAAGCAGCTCAGAAAATGAATGAATAAATGAACAAAACAAAAATACGACCATGAAGCCATCAATGTGAAAGTTGCCTCATTTTTTTTCTTAAAATAGTACTTTTCTCAGTTTTACTTGATATTCACATGTGAATAAAATATGGGTTTGTGAGATTTCCCAATTATTGCTGTAGATAAAACATCACAGTTTTTTGTCATTGGGATTATATTTTAATATATTTTACCTGAACTGCGACATGTGATTTACATCTCAGTATTTTTTCTGGATTGCGTAATACTTTCAGTTGCTAAGCCAATGCTGTACACAATGCTAACATTACAGTGCATTACACAACTCCTGCTACATGAAGATTTGTGCTGACAGTCTAACAAAGACTTTCTCAAATGGGGGTACTTGGAAGAAGCCCAAGGGGTACTTGAAATTTTTTTTTGGAAAAATACATTAAATAATTCATCATGTATTGAATACAAAATATATAATTAGAATTAATGCTGAAATATAAAACACAACAAAAACATTCATATAGTAAAACTGACATTCCTGACCTTATTTCATTTCAATATTTTTAAAAACTTGAAGGCCCCCCCTAAGCTTTGGTAACATTTTAAGAACATCTCTGTTTTGTATTATCCAAGATAAGTTTATGAGTAATTAATAATTTTTTGTTGATGAAAGGTTCATTTATTCATTGATGACCAATTCATTTATTTTTGTTATCAGTGAAAGAGGGCAGTTTTCAGTTTATATTTTACTCACAAAATCTACTTGTAAAGATTTGTTATTTGTAATATATTAAAGTTAAATATATGTTGTTTGTTTACAAAGATTTGAAAATAAAAACGGACACCTTTGGCACAGGAATGAATTTTGCCTCATTTTTTCAATTAAAAAAGCTGAAGCGAGAATTGGAGGGTACTTGGCTAAAAAATATTTCAGGGGGTACTCCACTGTAAAAAGTTTGAGAACCACTGGTCTAACAGAATAGTCACTTCAATATGTTAACTCTTGTTTGCCCAGCAACATTAATGCTATACATAACCAGGGCTTCATAACATACTGTATATTATGGTTAATGTAATGAATGTTGGTTTGGGAGATGGGAAGAGTGAGACAAGCAGGACATCAAAGTGAGTCTCATGCTGCCACCTTAAATTGTTCATATACTTTGTAGTCATTTTCTTCATCCTACCTAGAACAGGTCATGATACCTTGACTATATTTGATATCTTGTCCAGTCATAGTAAAAGTGATAGAGGGTTTTGTCCTTTCTCTTATGGTAACATTTTGTCCTATTCTGTCCCACTTCAGCTGCAAAAAAGAACCAGTGGCTGGAGAAGGAGGAAAAGGCTCGACAGCTGAGGGAGCAGCAGCTGGAGGAGCGGCGCCGGAAACTGGAGGAGCAGCGGATCAAGGCAGAAAAACGCAGAGCTGCCCTGGAAGAGAGACAAAAGCAGAAGCTGGAAAAGAACAAAGTATGCTTTTTAACTGATAGTACTGCCTTTCATACAGAACTGCATTAAGCGTCAGGTAAAAATCAGCGAGAGTGACACGTTAATATCCACGAGTGAAGTTTTAAAGCCGACCTTTACTGGAGTGGCAGTTGAACCGGGTCAGCTGCAGATTTAGGATCTTTACCCAAGGACACTCTTGAACTCAGGCCTCCCATCTGAGCTGCATATTATCTCAGCAGTGTCACCCACTCCTGCAGGCTGCTTTATACGCATTAGGCCCGGGATGTCAAACATTGCCAGCAGGCCAGATCAGGCCCCCTAAAGTGTCCAATCCGGCCCATGGGATGAATCTGTGAAATACAAAAATTACACTGAAGGTATTAATCAAGGCAAGGGTATCAAAATTTGTCACTTTAGTTTAGGTTCCATATACAGCCCAGTTCAAGTGGGTTGGACCTATAAAATACTGTCATAATAACCTATAAATAATGATGACTCCTGAATAACGTAAACAAATATGAATACCATGACATGCCTTAAGAGAATTACGTGCAATTTTAACAATATTCTGCCTGTTACTAAATGTTTTGTGCATTTGTAGATCCACTGCGATCACATGTGTATAAGCTGAGACATAATATTGTTAAAATTGCACTTATTTTTCTTTAGGTTGCTCATGTTATTTGCATTTTCTTAAAGGCTACTCTGTTGAGGTAAATATTTTCATGATGTAATTTTACTTTTTTCACTGTTTCACTGCTCATTGTTTTATTTGTTCGGCCCATTTGAGATCATATTCAGCTGAAACAAAATGAGTTTTACAGCCCGGCATTAGACTGCTCTATCTGCCTGTGTTCGCTACAGGAACGCTATGAGGCAGCAATCAACAGGTCAGGCAAGAAGACATGGGCGGAAATCCGACAGCAGAGGTGGTCCTGGGCCGGGGCCCTCAACCAAAACTCCAGCCAGAAAGAAAGTGAGTGAATACATGCATTAGGTCTCAACTTTACATATATGAAATCTTTTAAGGTGATGTTCTGTAGTGAATGTTCTGTAAGCAGATGTACAAAGAAACTGCAGACTGAGGAACACTCAAAAGACTCTGGATGTCTCTGAATGAGCTTGTGAGAACAGGGGTTGTTCGGTACGTAACATAACTGATTCCAGTTCTGATTGCATTTCCAAATGTACAAGGCTTATAAAGTACAAACATCATAACTCAGTCATTGGCCCAAGACAGTGGATGGATTGAGTGTCACTCTGTAATTGCTCAAATTGGGTTTCCATATTAACCAAACTGACACACATAAGCAGATCCCTAAAGGAGACAGTTTGGGTATCATATCCATTTTCTCATCAAGGATATTTTATTGTATTTTATTTTATAGTGTGTTATGTGCCATTTTTGTATGAATGAATGAATGAATGAAGAGAGAACACAGTGACCTATACACTTGCCTTACAACAGCTAAAAATAGTTACAGCTGGAATTTATTCAGCAGCCTTTCTTATTGACCAAAAAAAGGGTGTGATTACATACATTACATACATACGTACATACATACACACACACACACACACACACACACACACATATATATATATATATATATATATATATATGTGTGTGTGTGTGTGTGTGTGTGTGTGTATAAAAGGTAAAGAAAACCCTTTCCAACCTTGGGCAGTGTTTGTAGGTGGTAAAAGATGTGAGTGGTGTTTCAGTCTGTTGTTAAAACAGGTTTTCATTTCCTCTTGACTGGTTGAAGTCCTTCTCCTGTTCACATGTACTCTGTTCTGTGTCATGTTCACTTTCTACATGTTTGTGAAATGTGGAAAACCTAAAAAATCTTCTAATAAAGAAACATGCAGCCACAAAGATAACAACAGTATAAGCAATTAAACATCTATATCATTGCATTCCACAGCACTAGTGTCATATTTGAGATACTAGAACCTAAAAAAACCTTTGTCTCATACAGACAGTTTTGTAAATATTTCTGTAAGTTATATAGTATATTATTCACAGGATTGCTTATTTGGCAATGGTGGCCAAATATTTTGAGCAGCACTGGCTTTTTCCTCTAGTTTGTCTTTGCTGGATTAGTCACACACCTCCATCGCAGAGCTTTCATTTGATGTTTCAGGGCTGTGGAATGCAACCTGTGTGCTTTAAATATGTTTGCTCCTGGTCTCAGCCAGACTGTATTGACTGCAACACAAAGTGAAAAGGTATTCAGCTGGTCTAATGTAGCTGTTACATTAAGTAGGGTTTATTGCCAGTAGCAAATTGAATATGTCATTAATGGGCAATTGAAATGTCCAGACTCCAGACAGGTCAGCTGATAAATCAGCGTGTCTAATGTTGACTCTGTATGTGCGACCTGTGGAGCTCCATTAACGCCTCTCTATCAGCTGTAATGCTTCGGTACCGAGGTTCATCTCACAGTCATGTAATCACCTCTGCCATATATCAGGGGAATTATTGACACCCAAACCAATCTCTGCCATCCTTCCTTCCTTCCTTCCTTCCTGCCTCACCAGTCTGCCGTCTACCCACGTCGATGAAAATAAATAAGTGTAAACAGGCTGCAGTGGAACAGCTGACAGCTCTGAATGTTCTGAAGGAAATCCTCCATATTCATCATCATCAAAAGAGCATTTAACCTCACTACACTGGGCTGGTGTGTATGGAGACATTCATGTGTAAAGTTCTCTGAATCCCGTCTGATGACATGTGGGGAAAGCATAGAGTCTTCTCTTGATTAGACTGCATTAAAGGGATATAGAATTGGGAACTGAAGCAAGAATTGCACTTGGTTGGACTCATGGATTGAAGGTTTTGCTGTTTACTGAAAGGCCAGTTCACGTCATTGGCCTTGAGATGAGTATATGTTTTCCTGCAGCTGCTTTCCATCACTTGTTTGGTTGTTATGGTTATTTTGGGGTGTCTTTTTGTTTCCTTGGATTTGTGTTGTTGGCCTTTAAAGATGTTTCCTCTATGTATCCAACCTGCATTTGGATGACACCTAAATGCTGAAGTGAAGATGCACTGTGTTTATGTATATGAGTATGAGTATGTACTCCACTTGGGAAGAATTGTGTACTTTTCTCACTTCAAGCCATAGATTTTCTTTTAAAAATTTATTGGAAAACGTCTATTAAGCTCATGGCATCTTGCAAAATCCCAAAGTTCTTCTGCAAATATGTTTTTACTTAAGATTTTGAAATTAAGTTTCATTGTTACTGGGTCAAAACACGGTATTCGAAATCTCTGATGGGACATTTTAGAGACAATTTAACAGATTAGTGTTGCTAAATGATCCACATTTTTACTTTTAAATTAATTTTTTCTTTAGTTCAACCATAAGGAATTATCCAAAACAAGGAGCTACTTTATGTTGAAATAAATGTTGGAATGGCAATCAATTAAAGTTAGCTCTCTGACGGGACATTACTGTGTTTTGACCCTGCTGTGTGTACTTTAGCTCTCATGAATCACTTACTTTTTATTACATTGAGTTGAAATTTGCACTGAACATCAGAAGAACATTTAGTATTATTTATTACATGTGTAAATCAATAGGACAGAAAAAATACCTCTTTTCAAACAATAAATAAATAAATGATAGAGCAATGCTTTTTTGTAAATCCGAAATAAATATGAATACGTCCCCTTAAAAAGCTTCACAGACTTTCAGTAATCCTGGGGAAAATACAGCAAGAAAGGTTGTTGTTTTTGGCTCAGAAGCTGTAAGCTCTATTTTTAATATAGGGTTAAATAACTTGTACATGTGTTAGAATGATATTATAATCCACAGAATCAGTATTTGGTTGGTTGACGGTGAAAAGTGGTGCAGATGTTCATTCATGAAAATGAAGAATTCTTCATTCGGGTGCAATAATTTATATTCATTATTTTGACTTCAGCAGCAGCTAATTAAATGAAAATGTGTCACAAATGGCCTTTTTCTTTCTCTGATGTTCAGTTCAAATCAATCCAAAAAGAAAATCCATGACAAGGATTGAATTGTTTTACGTGAGTTGGCACTGAATGGTGATAGAGCAGCTCTTAACTGAGCATCATGTGACTGACTAAAACCACTGTACTGTAGTTGTTTTTATAGTTGGTGTATTTTTGTGAAGGCATCATTTGAGCATAACATGACGCCACTGAGCCCCCCACCCCCCTGAACCATGTGACCTGAGTAAACATCTATGTGGCGCTCTCTTGGCTTCTTAGGCAGATGCTCAGTATCAACGGTCAACCTGCCCAAACATGTGGACTCAGTTATAAACAAGCGACTCTCCAAGTCTTCTGCCACGCTCTGGAACTCCCCCAGCAGAAGTAAGGCAACATCTGGATCGACCCCTCCATTCCCCACTCCATCACTCTTCAGCTGCCTCCGAACCCGTTCATTGTCCTCTATATTTTTTCAGTTGTTCCTCCCCCTTTTCTGGTTTCAGCCCCTCTGTGCCTGATGATTGACAGCTGGCCATTTCCATCTTCCAAAACCACTGTTTTTTAGTCTGTGGGCTTATTTTTGTTTAGTTGCATCCTCTGCATGGTCATCTTTTTTGATGAGTTATGTGCAGCATTTGGCATTTTGTTCTCCTGTCTTTTTTGTCCTGTGGTTGTTTCATTTGGTGGTGATGTCATTTTCATTCCTGATGTGCTCCTGTTGTTTAAAAGGGTCTGTTTGTGCTCATCATCATTACATGTTGGGAAGTCAAGAGTTTTTACAGACTTTACTGATTATGAACTGGATGTGGGTATGCTTTCTAGGTGACACATATCCGCTTCTTGTACTTAACTAATCTTCTGGGGTATCTGTGAAGCAATGCAGCTTTTTTTTTAAAAAAGAGGTTTTAAAATTAACCAGGTCACAGTGTACTCGCAAAGGAGGAGAAACTTCAGAGTTCGAGAAAGTAAAGTTGGTGAGTGAGTCAGCGCTTTTTGGGAGATAATGTATTCAGAAAAACTCCCTGCAGCAGGTACTGTGCCTCTGCAGCTGGAAAAAAAAATAGACGGGTAACTACACCACACTCCCCCCACCACCTTACACACACACTTTCTCATTACTACACCTAGTACCAGCCAAAGAAGAAAGTTTCTCCCCAGCATAAATACTGATGAGTCTCCACTCTCTGCTCCTGTGCTCAAGGCTTTGGTTATAAATAACTGACTCGCTGTCTAGACGAACATTTCAAATAACAGTCTCCCTTGGGTGGTACCAGTACAGCCCAGAGTTATGGTAGACACATTTACTGGGTTAATTTTGATCCTCTTCTAATCTCACTGGGCAACTCAAGATGTGCCATGGCTTCATTATCGCTTGTAGATAGATTGAAAAGTGGTGTGGGACTTTGCTTCTTCTCATTCTGCTATGGTAACAGTTTGCTACTGTGTATGCGAGCTTATGGGGGTATCTGAGTATTGATGTAAACATGGGCCTATACATATAAATACATATATAATTTCAATCTTTTCTTTTTTTCCTACAGCTCGTAACCTTGCACTAAGTCCATGGGAGAGCAGTATAGTCGACCGGCTAATGACCCCGACGCTGTCTTTCCTTGCACGGAGCCGCAGTGCCGCCAGTGTCCTCAACAATGGCAAAGATGGTCGTAAGTTGGTCACGGACAATAGTATAATAGCAATGTATTGCATCATAATTGCTTGTATGTAAATGGTAAACTCCATCTCACCCTCCAGTATATCAGGTATCTATAATGCACCTTCATCACTTTTTACCATCCACCATTAAACAATATAAGATGATTGTGAATATATTATGGGATGCAGTATATCCCAATCATAGCTCAAGTGGTGTACTGTGAATGTGGTCAATAGGCCCTTTTCCACCAAAATACCAGGAACTTTTATTACCAGGAACTTTTATTACCAGGAACTCTTTTACCCAGGTAAAAAAGTTCCTGGTAATCTGTGTGCTTTGCATTTCCATCACACCCAAAGTTCAGGGTAATTTATTCAAATCAGGACGTGGGTAAAAAAGTTCCTGGTAAGAGAAGTTCCTGGTATTTTAGTGGAAAAGGGCCTATTGATACATTGACATACAATAAATTATACTTGACTCCTTAAGCAGGGTCCTGCGGGGTCTTAAAAAGTCTTAAAAGTTTTGAATTTCCAAATCTGCATTTAATAATTTAAAGTCTTTAAAAGGTATTAAATTTGATATGGTAGGTCTTAAGTTATGTGTAAACTTGTTGGCTGTGTTATGTTTAAATGTGTCCAAACTGCACAGAAAGTAATGTTAGTCTACTCAGTTCCACCCATTCAAATGCGATAATTTATACTGAAATTAGGAACCAATTATCGTTAACTTTGCAGCCCCCGGTGAGAAACGACTTGGAACAGTGGGAATCAAGGCATTGGAATAAATAATTACATTTTCATGAATTCTAGGAGTCACAAATTGTTGCCGATGGCTGTGAAATAGGCTGTGAAATGGGGATTAAATTATGTTCTAAGTAGTCTTAAAAAGGTCTTAAAAAGTCTTAAATTTAACTTGTAGAAACCTGTAGGAGCCCTGTTTAAGGTAAGATTCACCAAGCTTGAAGTAGTAGATCACAGGTGTCAAACATATGGCACCCGGCCAAAACCAGCCTGCCAAAGGGTTCAATCTGGCCCGTTGGATAAATTTTTGAAATGCAAAAATTAGTCTGAAGAAATTAACGATCATTTTACTTCAGGATCTACACTCAGTCCAATTCTATTTCAAGTGGGTCAGACCAGTAACATACTATCATAATAACCTATAAATACTGACAACTTCAAAATTTTCTCTTTGTTTTAGTGTAAAAAAGTAACATTACTTAAAAATGTTTACAGTTACGAACTATCCTTTCACAAAAAATGTGAATAATCTGAAATGTCTTTAGAAAAGTAAGTGCAATTTTAACAATATTCTGCCTCTTACTAAATGTTTTGTGTATTTGTAGATCCACTGTGATCTGTAAGTTGAAATAAACATGTAAATGATGAGCAGAGGCATAAAATTGTTAAAATTGCACATATTTTTCTTAATAAACTTCAATTTGTTCACAGTTGTTCTTGTAATTCACATTTTTTAAAGGATAATTTGTAGACGTAAACATTTTTAATTACTCAGTTTAACTTTTTTCACTCTAAAATATAGAGAAAAGTTGGGAGTTGACATTATTTATATGTTATTATGTTACTATTTTACTGGTCCGGCCCACTTCAGATCATGTTGGGCCGTATGTGGACCCTGAACTAAAATGAGTTTGACACCCCTGTAGCAGATGGTATGCCATAGTAAATAGATGAGAATATGCAGCTGTGTGAATGTTTGCAGGCTTTAACTGAACGTCTCCTTCCTCCTCAGACTCTCCTCTCTGTCCCCGTTCAGCCTCTGCCAGTCCCCTGACCCTCTGCTCCCATCAGCCTCATCACCGCTGCTCCGACCGCTGGAGGGTGACCTCCAGCACTCCAGACATCACCCAGCGCCACCAAAGACGCAGCTCCACACCCGTACGTCTCAGTATCTATAGCAGTTCTGGTCATATTTTCTCTATTATACGTGACTTTTGAAATCAGCAGAAAAAGACTGAAATGTTTTGAATTTTTTTTTTTTTTTTTTTTTTTTTGCAAATTTTGTCTTTTATGTTGCACAGATGGATAAAAATAGGAAAGAAAAGAAAGACAAGGAACGAGAGAATGAGAAGGAGAAGAGTGCTCTCACTAAAGAGAAGGTGTTGAAGAAGAGACAGTCTCTACCCAGTATGAGACACAGACCAGACCCAAGGTAAAATATTTTCCTCCACTGTGGAGTTTGTTTTGTTTGTCAGTGTAATCTACCAGACCAGGTTTCATAGTCATTAATTTTGATGGACATTGGAGAGAATCTTCATCAACAGACATATCAACAAAGGTTTTGTTTTCACTTTTTTTTTTCTTAGATATTGTGTGTTTTTGACACCTTGGAGAGGATCTGCTCTCCAGAGTACTATGTAGTTTCTATCTGTTGTATTTCCTCAAATACTGGCCAGAACCTTTATAGCAGGTGGTACCAGATAGAGGTTTATATTAGACACAGGTCTTTATTTCTAATTTCCTCAATATAACAAATAGAATACAAATAGAAATGGTTGTAATTGGCATGAAACTTCACTTTGATTAATTCCAGCTTAAGATGTTAAAGGCACTGCAGTCTGCTTTTCTGCAATATGCAACACTTCCTCGACTGTTTCTAAATAAAACCCCTCTACGTTTCAGTGGATAGAGTCTAGTCATGACTAGAGTGATACACACCTGTGGTGACTGAAATCGGACTATAATGGTTGAGATGAGTGATCTAGGATATTGAATGTCACTGGATTACATTGTTGAATGTATTAACTTGTAGAGGTGAAGATTGTACTATCTTGGCAGCACATCACAGACAGGGAAGTCTGTAATCTATATTATTATTTTTACCTGGCCTGTAACTGAGGACCAGCTTTCATTTGCTCAGGTCGACCTTGACACCGGTTACTATTAGAGACCTGGCTTGTAAATGACATCTTGTTTTTATTTGAGTCAATATGGTATTCACTGTTTCCTTAATAAATACACACCAGAGCTCAATTAATATAAAGATAAAATGTATTCCTGACTCCAAAACCGTACTGACTGAGCTTTGCTGATGGCAGGTAATTGTACTACAATATCCTGAATTAAAACTGAAAACTATTTTGGGATACCTGGCTGACTACATCGACATTTACAATTGCACATTTAAGAGCTACCACTCATATAAAAATGCATTATTCTAAATAAATCTCTATAAACAGATAATACAGAACTTTACCTTGAATATTCTATTACCAAGATTGTCTCAAGATCTGTCTGACCCACAAACTGTTTCTTGTCAACCACTGAGTTCGACAGCATGTTTACGTCTGTGTCACATCGTCTGCATATTTTATGCACTGCTGGAGCCGAGGCAGAGAGTGACAGATCTCAAGATGAGTTCCTCGCTGCTCATAAATAAAAGAAGGAAGAAAGAAACGGCTTTTTTTCATGGAACAAAGGGCATGTCAGAGCTGTCGGCGCTAGAGGCCAAGAGGAATAAAAACCTCTTCCTCAGCATTATGGATGTGTGTGTGTTGCAGGGATGCTGACTAATAATGCACTTTTAGGATGATGCAATGTTTGAGTGCCGTCTCTGATGTGAACCTGTTCGGATAGGTCAGGTTTCCTCAGGACAGATGCCGTTTTAAACTAATGTGTTGGTGCCTTACGCCGTCTGGATGCAAGACAGTCATTTTTTGTATTGCACTTTATTTTCCTGCAGCCCCAGTCCTTTATCGAGACAACGGCCGTCATCTCCAGCTACGCCTAAAGGCAGAACTGCCTCCCCTAGCCCCGCTGCCTCCCCCAAGCCTCCATCAACACGTGGGAGCCCGTCAACCCCTAAGGCCCGGCCGAAAAGAGCCAGGACCCCTGCCAGGGTAGACCACCGCACGTCCTCCCCTGTCCCCCTGGAGAGAGTCAGGGAGCCTCGTAGACCTGCCACCCCTGAGGAGAGAAAGAGTGAGTGTAAAATATGATGATGAGCTGCAAAAAAAAAGAAAAACCCAAGAATCAGTCAAATTTGTACTGCTTTCTCCATTAAGAATGTGTTCATGTCTATCATTTTTATTTTCATAATTCCTCTTTGATTGTATGCTTTTAGTTTCCAAACAGCTGTTTTCATTTCGAGTATAAAAAAGCCAGAGTGGAAATGCTAAAATTTGAAGTTAAAATTAAGATTAAATATAATGGAGACATTTACAAATTATGTCTGTTTGAATGTTTTGATAAATAAAGATATCTGCTCTGATTGGTGTTATAAGGAAAATGTATGATTAGAAACTGCATCAGTTCAACAGCTTGTATGAAGAACAGCAGAAGCAAGTATCTAGTGATAAACTGTGACAAATTTTAGAACTATTTAAGAGTTTGATGTTGATGTGATGAGTTTAATGAGGTAAACACTGAAGCAGCTTCAGGCCATTTTAACAAAATACCTCTTACGTCTCTCAGCTTAAGTGCAGGTAGAATGTTACTACAGTCAGAGAAAAAATTATTAGATCATCAAAAGTCATTAAAAACAATGGTTATGCAATCAAGTACTAACTCCTGTGTGTATCACGTGACTAAAACAGACAGAAAAGAAAACATGGAGTGCCTAAAAGCATTGTTTTTGGCAGTGCAATGCCATAGCTATGTAAGAACTGAAGTGATTTTAGTTATTATCAAGAAAACATGGAAAATGGCTAGATATCAGCTCTGAAGTTAAACACTTTTGAGCTATTTTTGTTGTTATTATATTTGTCCAAACAAATGTACCTTTAGTTGT
Source organism: Sphaeramia orbicularis (assembly GCF_902148855.1). NCBI lineage: Eukaryota > Metazoa > Chordata > Actinopteri > Kurtiformes > Apogonidae > Sphaeramia > Sphaeramia orbicularis. The sequence continues at coordinate 41,256,897 of NC_043972.1, read as the reverse complement.
ACCAGGCATTAAAATGAACAAGAAACTGAAGAAAACAAGGGTGGTCTAATAATTTTTTTCACGACTGTATATTACATTGTATTGTGTCAAAATGGTAAAAAGTTAAACATTGATGATCTAGCTCATAATAAACAATATAAATAAACAATAATAGTACTGTTGTAGTGGATGTAAATGTTCGTAAGTTAACTTTTTTTTCATCTTTTTGTAACAAAATTCGTAGTATATTTAATTTTGCATGACTGCTTTATTTCTTTAGTGTATAGATCAGATGATGTATTAGATTTAGAACACGATGACGTTTTCAAAGCTGGGGCATATTTTTTCATAAGTTAGCAAAATTTTAAACTTTAATCATCACTTTCTTTACTGAGTCTAAGACAGTGACTGGCTCTCTCAGTTGCACAGGTCTGCACAGCAGAACATCTGGTATTTTGGATTTTTCCCACAGTGTCTGAGTCACTGCAATTTTTTTTTTTATAATTTTGTTAAACACTCAGTGCGTCTCCAGTGTCTGGTTCTGTCTTTCTCTGAGACAGGGCAGGAGAATGGATCTGATGGAAAAAGTTAAAGAGGCTTTGGAAAATCTGCATTTCTCTCAAGGAGCACAGATTAGCATCAGACTTAATTAGGCATGAAAACAAAGAGAGCACACTAACGCAGCCACACACAGCTACTAGGTCTGTCTTCTCTCACACAACACTGAAACGCTGAAGTAATCAGCCTTAATTATATCATTAAAGGCTTGAATTTATTTGGAACACAAAGCATGGGAATAGAAGAGCCTCTGGTTCAATGTGTTTTGTTGATTACAATCAATATGCATCCTTCAGCATTTTAAAAGTCATTACTTAAACGGAAACACTCACACTTAAAGGTCTGTAACTTACCCTAGTAGTTGTATGTTATTGTCTTTCATTCAATAATCTTCTGTTCTGCAATAACAATGCAATATTTATTCAATATTTATCAAAATATAAATGCACTATTTTTGTACAGACTTGAATCCATCGACATACATACTGTCACATACTGTTAATATTGTAAATATTGTGTCTAGTCATATTTTATATCTTTTTTTTTTTATTCTACTTGGCTCTATTCTTACCTTAATTTTGTAAAATTTTGTTTTCTTTTCTAATTTTATTTTTAGTTTTTGTAATTTTATATTTGCTCTATTTTTTTCTGAAGTATTAGTGTTTTATTGATATTATTGCACTGATTGGAGTAGCACTTCTAATTTCATTGTGCACACAATGAGAATAAAGGCTGCTCTATTCACTGATTTATCATTTTTCCTGCTTTAGGTTCGCCTGTCGTTCCTGCTGCCACAGTATCCTCAGCCGGTGCTACACCCCACACTTCCAGTACACCAGTCTCAACCACTGCCACTTCCTCCTCACCTGAGCAGGTTCAGTCAGCTCCTTCTGCCGCAGCACCATCTCCATCTGCCAAACCGATGGCCGGCACCAATGACCCAGAAGAGGCGGCGCGCATCCTGGCCGAGAAGCGCCGGCAGGCCCGGGAACAGAGGGAGAGGGAGGAGCAGGAACGCAGAGAACAAGAGGAGAAGGAAAGGTCAGAGGAGTTTCAGTTGCATATTATACACTTGATTTCCAGAAAAGGGTATAAAACTTAGACACATAGAACTTGTTTTATTTTTATTTTTTTTTAAACATTGTTTGCATTTGGTCTGGTTAATTTTGTTGTCAACTTTGCCTCATATACCTACATCCTGCCATCATCACCTACTTCATTATTCACCCTGTAGAGAATTTCCACGGCTACCTATTTCAGAAGATCACATATAATACTAGCAGTTCCGTCCGGTAACTTACGTCATAGCCTGTTGTCAAGCACTAAGTCACTGCTCCATCAGTCAGTAATGGTCAGTGCTGTGTTGCCTCCTTCACGGGCTGCTCCAGCGCTGTTGTTGATGAAGTAATGTTGTATTGTCTGATTACATGGGCTATGATGGACTGGTCACTGACCCCATGCAGCAGACACCAGTCTAAGATGACATAATACTGGCCAGTGCTGGGTCACATCTGTAGGACAATGAGTGCAAAGTTTATGACTACACAAACAACAAGAACGAACATGTGCTTTCTACTCAGTCTGGCTCACTGACTGGGCTTCTTTACTCACACTCGATCACCCAGAATCAACACAGGTACATCACTTCTGGCCGGTAATGGCTGCTCCCATAGGTTCTGCCCACTTCCAGAATTGACATAATGAAAAGGTCCAGTGTGGTGCATTTATGGCGATTTTATTTATTTATTTTTAACTGAATTTGCACCTCTCTTGCTTATAAGTACTACACAAAGCACAGTTAATGTCATAAACATGACCAGTACAGGTACACTTTACTAATATCTCGTGTCTGACTTTTTTAACTTCTCTTTTCTTCCACTTGTTTTTCTTGTTCTGTGTTTATTGGTGATTGTAGCTTTGTGTAATTTCCTGTAGTTAGTTAGAAAGTCCAAATCATCACCAAAAGCGTTCTCACACTGTAAACAAACCAAACCAGGCTCAGTTTGATCCAGACCAACCCCACCTCTTTCTGTTGGACCACATCTGGCTGTTTTGACTGGACTGTAGGGGGTTTGACACCTGCAATTTCCGACTCTACTCAAACTGAAATGTCCAGCCCAGACAGTGAAGGTGTGAGAGCTCCTTAAAACGTGGTGGGAGCTATATAAACCATGTAGCACATTACATACTGTATCTAAATGAGACTTCACTCAGTAGGGGTTGGCTGTGTAAGCAATGGGAATGTGATAGCCTGTTAGCAGATTGCAGCCACATGAAGACACTATTTACAGCCAGGGAATTGATATGATGTGTTTCTTGTTGGCTCTCATACTTTTAATTATTTCCATTTCAGTAAACACTGTGGTTACTTGTACTCATGACAAACTGTCAACTCAGAACATGTACCGTAAACTGAAAAGGAAATGTCCCTGTCAGGACGCTAATTTACATTCCTTATTCTCTTGTACCGTTTAGGATCCTGAGAGAGGAGCGAATAGCGAGGGAGGCAGAGGAGAGGCGGCGTCGGGAGGAGGAGGCCCGAGCCATGGCCGAGGAGCAGAGGAGGAGAGACGAAGCCCAGCGCCTGCAGGAGGAGAAGGAGGCCCAGGAGAGACTCAAAGCTGAGCAGGAGGAGAACCTACGGCTGCAGAAACAGGTAGGGATTATCTCATTGTATTCAGAGGTGGTCTCTAAAAATCTCACACAGTTTTATTTTATTTTATTTTATTTTATTTTATTTTTTTTTACCTTTATTTAACCAGGAAAAAAGCTCATTTAGATTAAAAATCTTTTTTCCAAGAGTGTCCTGGCCAAGACAGCAGCAGCAGAAGTTACACAAACAAGAAATCACAACCATACAGCCACACTAAAAATAAACATAAAACACAATAAAAGTCAGTTCTAAAGCCATACATAAAACACTAAACTAAGAACATACATATAAAACACCATCAATAATTTAAAAGGTACTATAAGTTTACAACGTTTCTTAAAAGGATCTCAAAGCAAAACCTGATTCAATTAATTATATAAAACATCTACATCCAGATTTATCCTTTTCCCATTTGTTTAAAATGAATTTGAATTACAGAGACCAGTTCCTTCAGTTTTATCTCCTCCTGTAAGTTGTTCCAGGCAATGGGAGCAGAACATTTAAAACCTTTCTTTCCCATTTCTGTTCTGACTTTTGGAACTTGTAGAGATAACAGATCCTGGGAGCGGAGACTGTAATTATTAAAGGCATTCCAACAGATGTAGACTAGTAAATATAATGGAATAGACCTAAAATACATTTATAGATAAAAAAAAAAAAATACCAATGTTTTAGTCTGTGTGTTAAATGAAAGACAGATATTCAGCAGAGGTGAGTGTAATATCACAGATGGCCACTAGGTGGTCACTCCCCTGGATCCAATTGAATCAAATTCTCCAGGAATATCAGGCGTTTCTGAATGTGTATTCTTGTCTGTTCATCTGTTCTTGTGACCTTATGAAATGTCATCAGTTGCTGCCCGAGTACTGTTCCATTTAAAAGTTCGCACAAACCAAAATCGGATGGAATACCCGGATTTTGTTGTTGTTTCGTAGCTTAAACCAAGGATGCACTGGTTGGTGACTCTTGTGGACTTGGCTGACATATCCCAGGAAGCATTTCCTGCTACTGTCAATTTACTCTCATGGGCATTTGCAGCTTCTGTGGCAGCTTCATTAGTTTTATTGAGTAGATGACCATCACTAGATGATGTGATATAATGTTGAAACACACACTAGAGGCAGAGTAGTGGGAAAATACATCTTTATTATCATGATATGGGATTCAATGAAATTTGTTTATCCAGTTTTGAAGAATAAACAAAATGTAGAAAAATGTAAATAGTAGTACAAATGTATTGACATCAAATCGAGTGACATATTTTGGTGGATTGCAAGAATACATTAAGGAGCTGATGGTGGAAATGCAGCAGAGCCAGGAAGGAAAGTTCACAAGCAAAAGCTGTTTCAATTACAGGGAGACTTGCGTTGTCAGGAAGTCAGTTCTCTGGGACTGTTCTTACCAAGACAAACTTGATATTGAGAAACACCTATTGAGTCAGTAGTTTTTGCTAGTCTCATTCACTTTTTCTGGACCCGCTAGTAAGTCTACTGGAGGTCCTTCTATGATTTATATTACTGTGATGTTATGTACAGGATTCCTGCGGGGTCTTACAAAGTCTTAAAAGTCTTGAATTTACAAATCAGTATTTAATACCTTAAAAAAAGTCTTTAAAAGTTATTAGATTTGATATGGTAGGTCTTAAGTTGTGTTGCCATAAACTTGTTGGCTGTGTTATGTTTAAATGTGTTTGTTAAATGTCCAAACTGCAAAGAAAGTAATGATAATTGACTCAGTTCCACCTGTTCCAATCTGACAATTTATATCAAAATTAGGTACCAATTATCACTAACTTTGTAGAAATGACTGCAGAACATTCAGCCCAACAGACCTACAGCCGTTCACGTGCACATTGCCCAAGAAAGCTGACTTTGGAAACTTTAAGGGACGGTTTGCAAGTGAAAAGGAAGCGTGAAGAATTGCAAATTTAATAATGTTTGGTTGGAGAAAAGCTCATTCTCGACTTGGTTGATAGGAATTTTCTTAAATTCAAGGAGTTACAAAATTTTACCAGTATGGCTCTGAACTGGGCATTAAATTCTGTTTTAAGTAGTATTAAAGGTCTTAAAGTAGTGATATTTTGCTTTTTTAAATGGAATTATGCATTTTAAAGCATTTCCCTGTGGTCTACATAAACTGTAAATGCTATGCTTGGGTCTGAATTCTTCATTAATTCAACTCCACAGGTCCATCTTCAACCCTATTTCTGAGTAATGACACCAGAAAGGTTGTTTTGTGCACTGGCCCTTTAAATGCACATGAGCTACTTCACACCTCCCTCCGTCTAGGTTGTTGACCCTGCTTTCTGTCTCGTCCAGCCACTTGTGTTCGTTAATACTACCAACAACTGAACATTTTAGGTAATCGGCTCAAAGTTTGGACATGTTTTCAGTATGGACTACAGCCGCTGCTCCTGACAAACAATTATGTCATACTCGGAGAAATGTTCGTCGGAAGTCTTGACCTTATATGTGCAAATGTTGTGACATTACTAGTTATAAAACCTAACAAATTAAAAAGGAATTAAAACAGGTTGTAGAAATCCACTCCATTTTTGCCGGCGTGAATATAAAGATAGCTTTGCAGCACCTGGAGGGTTCAAATTCAAACTTTTTGAACTATTAATGTCCCCAAATACGCAAATAAATGTACCAAAGACTAATAAAAGTGGGTTTAGCAAAATATGACCCCTTTAAAAAGACTTAAATTTAACTTGTAGAAACCTGTAGGCACCCTGTATGTAGGTGTTGATTGATTAACAGGTGGTCTTGACAGCTCGCTTGCTTGTGGATCTTCAGTTTATTAAATATGTATAAAAGGTTATTTCTTGCAGCTTGACTGTAGTAATGGTTAAGAAGTAACACTAAAAAGTTTGTGAAATTCTTTTGTTATGCAAATATTTCATAAACTTTGCCAGTTAGAGTACATGACGTGTTGACATAATTTCCCACATGAGCTAATTTAAGAATGTATTCAGTAATCTACTCTAATGCCACTAAGGCCATCTAGCCTGCTAATTTACAGTTTTTACTATGTATTATATGAAGCTGACATTGTTTTATGTGTTATTTGCGAGACTCATCTCATGAAATCCTGTTGTATGTCACACCAGTTCTTATGGCATTTGGTGTGCTATACATAAACATTTTCGTCCTTTCGCATGCTATTCAGCGCCATTTGATCGTGTGTCAATTTATGCCTAGCTCTCCGATTCACATATCCATAACCGCTAACCCTAACCATCAGTGCGTGGCATTTGACGCGGCATGAACATACATGTGGAAAGCTTATAATGCATACAGATAACATGACAATTAAAAGTGGTGTGTGTATTTACACGATTTCATGATATCATGTTGTATGTGCAGTGTTTATGTGCAATTATTTTATGTGGTGACATTTAGCAAGTAGCTGACACTTGTTGATCTGTCTGGCAGCTGATTGGACTAATTGAGCTGCAGCCGTCCCCTTGTGTCTGTCTGTGCCAAGAATAAGAGAAATGTTCACTGCTCTCTTTTACGATGTTGGAATCGGCCCAAAATGTTGCTAGACTTCTTGCTAGATGCTCACTAAAAAGGCTCTTAAAAGTTGGCGAATCTAGCAAGAAAATCACTCCTTGTTCTTTCCCGGTTCCTCTTCTTCCCCACATATGGTTACAGCCACAACTCGAGCTCTCAGAACTGTAGTTCATGAACCGATGGGTTACATCACAGCGGTTCTGTTGACTTTTTTCCTCCTTTCATAAGGCAGACTAAGACAGTAGATGATCAAATGAAGGTTAAAAGCAGGAGTGAGTACTTGACAGGTAATACTGCCTGTCAAGTAAAGGTTTAAGACATACACATCCACACCATTCGTCACCCACAGTGTCACATCACATCACACCCCCCGCTCTTATCTCCAGCACACAAGGTGTTTTCAGATATTGCTGCCACTTATTTACATTTGATAGCAGGCTTATCCTAAATCCCAGTCTAGGCTCTTTCTGCGTCACTGAGTTATTGCCAATCGGAAAGGTAAATATTAATCTAACGTGATAATCGAGTCATTATAGTGAATGAATGAGCTCTTTTTATTTCTGAGGTCCTCTGATCACCTGCAATGACCCTCCTGTGTTTATGGGTGATGTTGACGTAAAACAGAGGAGGATTAGCCTTGATCAGCAGAAACAGAATCCTAGTGTATTTGGAAATGTGTCCATTTATTGAAGTGTTTATTTATCCTTCAGAGCTGCAATATCATCATCTCTGGCCCTTATTTGTGCTTGTGGTCTGCATTCAGCATTTACACTCTGCCACCCCCTTGTGGTCACTCCCAGAAGTGTCATTTGTGGTCAAACAAGAACAAACAAAATTATGCAAAGGCTAAAGTATTGTATTTTTGCTTTATGTTGTCCTCATGAATGTCGAAAATAGATCCCTTTGGCTCAGAGGTACAAGAAAATGGCCCTTTGGTGGTTGTAAACAATAATTGCAACCACAAAGAGCAAACCACACCCTTGTTACGTAAAAGGCATGTTATTTTGGCAGAGCGTTTTTCCCCCCTTTCTGCCGGCATTAAAACTGTGGTTGGATTCTTGCCTGTGTGTGTGTTTCAGAAAGAGGAAGCTGAGGCTAAGGCCCGAGAGGAGGCAGAGAAGCAGCGTTTGGAGAGGGAGAAACACTTCCAGAAGGAGGAGCAGGAGAGGCTGGAGAGGAAAAAGGTACCAAGACTCATCTGTCCTCCCATCACTTTATCGATGGAGAGGTCATTTCAAGTGCACGTTTTGTAAATAATACCTTTTACACAAGTCCAGGTAAAGTATCCCTGTAGAAACGTCTTTTTAATCCCCTCTGACATAATTTATTCCAAAGCAGTATGTAGTTAAGTCTCAGCTGCCTCGGATGCTGAAATACACAACTCATTCAGTAACAGAGATTGAATTCTGCTGTCAGTTTACAGCATACCCCTCCCGCCCCAGAGGAGACATTATATTCCGGGCCCCTTTATCCTGTGGGTTGCTCTTTGACAAGACTAAAGCAGCCTTGAATATTGAATCCCTGAAACCACGTTGAATGATGTATTTGGCTTATCCTGGATTGGCTGTCTGCGTGCCATGATTTAATAGAGCTTAGAGTGTGTGAGCGTGAAACTATATATAAACACTCATAATAGAGACCTCCCTCTACTGCTTGTGCACTTTTTTTTTTTTTTTTGACCATGGCCATGTCTTCTTCTCAATGTACCACCCACAGTACACCCACTAAGCCTTTCTTTCCCTCTTTTCATCGTCTCTCCATGTGTGAAAGGCTCTTATCTAAGGCGTGCCAGGCCTGGCTCAGCCGGCCTCGGAGCCTAGCTCTGTGTTGGAATTAGCCCACAAGAACAGCATGTCCTCAGCCCAAAGACACTCTACGACACACTGGAGCTGACTTCTGCTGAAATGCACCACACAGTTACTGTTATCACTTCTGCAAGGTGACACAAACGGTCAGCAAGGATAGGTTCTTAAGTGTCCAGAAGGTAGTGATGGAATGGAACGAAGTACTTGAACTCTACTTCATTTCCAATTATTGCAACATCTCAGAGGGAAATATTTAACTTTTTTCTGCACTATATTAGCTTTGGTTTCTTGTACTTCTCCAGATTACATTTTGCCATACCTGTCCTGTCAGGTGACAGATGTCTAAACCTGTTGTTTGTGGAAAAAATTTCCTTTGTGGGTTGGATAGAAAATTGTCCTTCTTACACTAAATTTACGCTGGAAGCAGAAACAATATGGAAGGAAATGGACTGACACATGAATATTGATTGAATACATCTAGTTTTACATGATTAATGTATTTTATATTTTGAGTATTTACATTTTATACTTCTACTGCACTACATCTCAGAGGCATACGTTGTACTGCATTTGTCTGACAGCTTTAGTTACTTTGCAGATTTTTTTTTTTTTTAACTTCTGTTTATTCGAGTTTTTTGACAACTTTACAAACAGTAAACCAACATAAAAAACATTTGATAAAATTAAAATTACAATGATGCCACAAGACTAGTTTATGTAATATATGCTTGTGCAACATCGCTATACTTTGCAGATTTTAATTTTTAATATCAAATCAAATTTGATTTATATAGCACCAAATCATAACAAAAGTTATCTCATGACACTTTACATCTAGAACTGGTTGAAAACAGATTCTTAAGCCAATTCATAGACACCAACAGAATCCTCCAGGGGTAAACACTTGGTGACAGTGGTGAGAAAAAACTTCCTTTTAACAGGCAGAAACTTGGAGCAGAACCCAACTCTGGAGGATAGACATCTGCCTTGAAAAGTTGGGGTGAAAGAGAGAGAGGGGTAGAAGAAGAGAGCGAGAGAGGGATTGGGGGAAATGTGTGTGTGGGGGGGGGGGGCATGAAGGCACAACAAACTGAACTATAACTGATAAAAACTTGAACTGTTGTTAGTAATATAAGTACAAATACCAATAGCTGTTAACTGTTAATACTACTACTCCTAGTACTAACAGTGGATATACTAATACTGCAGCTGTTAGTACCAATAATAGAAACCTCTACCATCCCAGTAACTATGTAATAAACACTATCACAACTATATGGGTAAATGAATAATCATAATGGATTCAGGGGAGAAACAGAGCGGAGCATATTTGGACCTGCCCTCTCGTCTAATGAAAACCACATATCACAAAATATGAAAATGCTCCTGTTTTTTAAACTAAGTAAACTCCTTAGATTGGATTTGGAAAATAAATCCTCACAAAGATGAAAACAGACCTGTCTTTCTGACCTCTAGAATTTGACTTTTTAGAGATTTGTGGTTCTCACAGGATGGAGACAGCTCAACTTTATACTGATCTTAATGAATACGATGCACTGATGTAGAGTAAACTACATCTAACAGTTCAAAGTAGTTCAGAAAAGCTCAACTTAAACATGTGCTACAGTAAAATGTAACATTTGCATTAATGCAGCAGTAAAATGAATCCAAAAAGACCATAGAATATTAACACTGACAAAGGTTCTTTAAGCATATTTTGCCGATGCTACTTAAAGTAGTGGATCTGAACACCACAGCCTGAAGGCCTTGCGAACACAGCAACTTTTTTGATTTAAGAAAAAAAGTCCTTCCGTTTAAGTTTTGCAGCCAGACTAGATGCCAAAGCCATGAGTGTGAGATGTCCATGAATTATCTTGGCTCTTAAGAATGCTTTTATGAGTGGCAGCTGCAGTCTCAGCTCAGCTCTGTGTCCTCAGATAGAGGTCACATTTTGTATCAAACCTCTGTGTTCTGTGCATACATATTAACCACGCAGAGGTGTGTCAGTTTATCCTCCCTGTCCTACTGTTCACTGTTGGACCATCCTACACTGTTGTTCCAGCTGAATACACAAGTGCTGCTTCGACATTATTAACACCTGGAGACGCTAGAGCCTCTATGCTTTCTCTTCAAACATAATGACCTCACATGCAAGAGACAGGAAACCATTTTACAATGAACAGCAAGATGGGAAACTTCCTTTTTTTTTTTTTAGCAAAACAGGCAATCAACGTGTGTGAGCTCCGTCTCACCAGAACTGGATACTACAAAATTCTGTCATAAAAACTTGGATGCCTTCACAAGTGTGTAAGATGTAAGAGGATTTAATTGCAGAAATTGAATATAATGGTCATAATTACATTTTATTAGTGTTTAATCACCTTAAAATAAGAGTGTGTTTGTTTCCTTAAATTGAGCTGACCATATAAATGAAGCAGATCACCTCTAAAGAGTCCATTGTGTTTCTATAAAAACTCAGAAGTGACTTCCTCTTCTCTTTTTTGTTTCATAGCACATGGCAACCAGTGTTAAAGTGCGTTACCATCATCTAGTGCCGCGGTTCTCAACTGGTCTGGCTTCAGGACCCATTATCACCCCTCAATGACAAGCTGCGACCCAAACTGATAAAAGTTAAACTTTTGGTCTGTTTTGAACTTGAGATAATACAGAATATCACAGTATGAAAACACAGAAGACAAGTTTAATGATAAACCAAACTGACCAGCAGGTGGTGATGCTAAATATGGAAATATTCCCTTTAACACTAAATTAGTTACATTTTAACCAAAACCAAAATGTGCACTCAGTTAAAAATTAGATGTGCATTCAGTCACTTGTTCAGTAATTATACACACTAAGGTTTTTGTCCAATGTAGGTAAAACCATATCTGATGTAGTCGTTGTCATACCTGAGTTTCGCCATGATTTGAATAGAAACTTCCGGGTCTTCTTTTATGCTGTGAAATGTCTGGCGTTAATTAGCATTACAGTGCATTACCACCACCTACTGTTGGGGAGTGTGAATGGATGGCGCTCAGCTCCATAAAAAGTAAAGCACAGTATTTGTTTCTTAACATAATTTTTTGCCCAGTCAGAGGCCCCCAACCCACTGAAAATGGGTTCGCAACCCACTTTTGGCTCATGACCCACCAGCTGAGAAAAAAACTGATCGACTGTTTGAGTGTAGATCACATATCGCCACTAAAAAGCCCAGAACAGACAAATACATAAGCTCCACAGAGGACCTTACTTTTGTTTTTTTTTTGTGTCCTCCATAATTGAGGCTGTCCACGTGTGTGTGGTGTGTGTGTCTGTGTGTGTGTGTGTGTGTGTGGGGGGGGGAATTCAGTGGAATGTGATCTGCATCATCACCACTAAATATCACACTCTGAACCCTTAAAGGTCAAACTATGAAATACAAACAGTCTTCAGTTCTGTAACACATTTTTGTTCTTCTTCTTCCAGCGTCTGGAGGAGATCATGAAGAGGACGCGTAAGACTGATGCGGGCGACAAGGTACAGACACTATGAAGCTTTCACTTAAACATAAAGCTCACATTTAAAATTCAAATAGAAATGATGCAAATTGTGCTATATCTTTTTTAGAAAGAAACAAAGCCATGTCCTCCTGCCCAAGTCAACGACAAAGAGGCAGAGAGCAGCAAAGGTAAACAGAACACCCATCTGGGTTACTTTAACACAACATCCTCAAGTGATTGAGGAAAATCATTATCCATTACAGGCCTTTAATCTGCAGGAAATGTTTCCGGTAATTGGGTCAACTGATCTTTTACACATTAATGTGTTCTCTGGGAAGTGATTTTAAAAAAAACACACAAGTCCTGTGTCCAGCGGAACCCACTTAAAAGTGGATTTCTAACAGTTATAGCTTCAATTACAGACTCTACCAGAGCTGCATCATAAAATGATGCATGACCTCTCCCATGTGTTAGAATAAACACAGGTATTTGTTGTGTACTTTTGTTCCACTATGAGTCAAATTCCCGGAGCATAAAAGGGTTATTGGATTATATCTCTCATATCCTGTACAGCTGCAGTTTGAGCTCTTCTTCTTTTGTACAATAAGACCCATGTGTGCTTACTTATTGTCCAAGCCGTGGGACTGAGGGACTGGGAGAGGAAGAGGAGCCTCATGACAACAGCCTTCGGCAGTTATCAAACATTTATTTTTTTTACCCAAGGAATTACATTAAACCTTGTGATATTTCACAGCCTTCAACCTTGTCTTCATTCCCTTTGTAATTATAGGCTACTCATGTATCTTCTTCTAATTGGATCTAAAACCAGGCATATAACTTTCAGGTCTCAGTTTCCACATGAGATGTAGGCGATCGATGTGGTCGGACAGATTTGCTGTTGTGGCAAAGATCCTCAATTCAGGAAGACATTAGCCAGTCAGTGATGTGGTGAAAAGCAAAGCAAGTCTGCTTCAGTTCTGCTTATGGGTGTGGAGATCAGCCTCGACCACAGCCACGTCCTCACAAGAGCTGAGTCAGGGGAGATCTAAACGAAACAGGAAGGATGCTCTGGGAAAATCCAGCTTTCTTTCCTGCCTGTTAACCTGATACAACATAAGGGACGGTCATTAACATTTAACTTTGCATCTTCCAGCATCTGCTGACTATCAGTTGAGGCCAGAGGTCAACATGTCCAATCACAAGGCGGAGAACGGACAGACCAATGTGACAGAAAGGTAAAATTACAGCTTCTCGCACTGGAATTGAACATTCCAGTGTGATTATCTTGAAACAAGACCACCGGGAACAGTAAAAAAAAAAAAAAAAGTCTGCCAGAAAAGCAAATGCGGGAGCCGACTCCCAATCAAGATTTGCAGGAGGTTTGCATTGTTGTAAACCTCAGTGGAAAACACAAGTTACCACAGTAAACAGACGCAATACCAGGAGAAGGTTTTCTGTGTTGAAATGTTTATTCTTTGTATTTGAACACACACGTCCTGGCAGAGATTTTAAAAGACTCCCGTTACTGGAGATCGAAAGACTGACTCATTTGTTTCATGAGTCACCATCATAAGCGTAACCACTTTCTGCCCTTTATCTCCCCTTTTCCAGCCCCTCAGTCCAAGTAGTAAACGGGGTCCAGCCTATGAGACATGAAAATGGTCTGTCAACTAAAGCAGACACTGCCAACTTTGAAGATATCATCCATCTGACCAACCACGGAAACACTACCAACGGAGGGCTCGACAAGTCTGAGAACGGCGTGGCCACGAAGCCAATCCTGAGCTTTGAAAGCGAGGAGTCGTTCCTGAAAAAGGCAGGCCCGATAAAGCCGCAGCATGTTGCAGGTACGGCAAACTGATATTAAATCACAGTCCAAAATCCAAAGGAAAACAAGACCAAAAGCCACTAGAAACCCAAATCCACAGCAGCCTTCTAACTGTGTAATTTATGTTATTCTTATGTGTAAGAAAGGAAGCATCTAAAAAGTATGAAACAATAGTTTCAGTCCAAATTTGGAATATTCTCATCTCCCTCAATATATAATGTGGCAGGATATGGTGGTCAACGTGTTTATAGTAATTTTCTCTCTAGAAAAATCTTTATTATTTTTTCCACTAAACTTTACAATTCGTCATTTATGTGTTGAAGTGGTGCCTTTTGCTTTTCTGTCTGTTGTGTGTCTGTCTTATATACACTATATGTGTTGTCGATGGATTCAAGGCATCATTTTCTGGAAGTACATGAGTCTCCTGCTGTCATTGAAACTAAATTAAGACCAGTAACTACTACTTTTCAGCCAGGAGGGATATGTCATCCTCTGATGGCTCTTGTCATTTTAAAGTTTATTAACTTTGTGATATTTGTGTGAGTTAGTTGAGCTCATGCTTGGACATTTATTACCAAGATGACCTGATCAGTTCCACAGTTGTCACATTCCAATTTGTGTGGACAGTATTTCAGTTTCCACTTGCGGTAATCACATGTGTTCATCTGAGTCTTACTTGCATGAGGTCAGTGTTACTGTGTCATCACACAGCAGACATTGTGTTTAGTCATTTCCAGTTTGACTTCTGATCAGAGGATGTTTCCAACTCTAATTTTACTGTATGAACAGTGATGGTTTTCAGTTGCCTTTCATCAAAGTTACACAGTGCCCCTGTCATGCTTGTGTCCACTTTTGTGAACAGTTAAATCAACGCCATTTTTGGTAAGTTCTCTAAACCACTTGGGGTATTGTTGGTTGAGCCATAGCTATTTGTACCGCCTTAAATCCAAGATGGCCGACATATATACACAAAGTGTTTCAGACTGACCTTTAAAAATGTAGAGTGATGTAGTAGTATGTACTGCAAACTGTGATTAATATGTCTATGTTCTGTAAACTTCAATGTAAAGATGTGTATCATCTGCATACATGAACATCCAACTGTAGGCTTAGATCTGTTGTATTTGTTCAAAGATGGCCTAATAAACTCAAACAGACATTAAGCAAACATTAATATCAATGACCACACAGTCATCACACGTGACAGATTATATAAAATCTATCAAATTTTTAAGACACAAACATAAATGGGAATGACTCTATTGAAATTTTACCTCTAATGAAAATTACATAGCGAAATTAACCCATAAAGACCCAGAGCTACTTTTGTGTCAGTTCCCAAATTATTTTCTCTCTCTATTGAATATTTACTTGAGTGACTTATCATCATTTATTATCATATTAACTTCTGTATTTTGTATTTTCCACTGCAAATCATGTATTTTCCTACATTTAATTTCCTATATTTAATTTAGATGTTGATGACATCTCAGAGTAAATTTAAAGGTTATTATATCAAAACAGTGAAAACTGAAGAAAAAGTGACATTTTCAGCAAAGATATCATTAACTAAATGCAAAACAAGGGTCTCCATCTCACTGTCTTTTATCAAACTCCATGGGTTTTACTGATGAATCAATGTTGTAGAAGATGACGGTGTTTCCACAGTTACTATGGAGCCTCTGAACGTCCAAATGTATCATATCTGATGATCATGAAAAGATTACAAACTCTATTTCACAGCAATTATTTACATGTATTGATAGGATTAATGGATCAACAGATATTAAACAGTGTAGATCAGTAAATACTATTGGTCACCAGTGGATGTTTGGGTCTTTATGGGTTAAAAGCAGGTTTTCTGAACTATTTAATAAAAATCAGACCTCATAAAACACACATACTACAAACACGTATCATAATATTCGCTGCTACCAGTTTCATTTTGAGTGAAAGGACCTGCCGAAGACTGGAAACTTAGGTATTCTTTGAATTATTTTTCCTCCATCGCTAATAAACCCTGGTTCCAAACAGAGCCACGGTCCACTTGTACAGAACCTGTGTGCTTATTTGAGCTGAGTCGGTTTTACACTTGGCCAAAGTTCATATTGCCCAATAAAGCCCGATCTACAAGGTACCATAGTTAGTCCTGTTGTCCTTGGCACGGAGCGACGGCAGACCTGAACTCGTAGACGGACTACCATCGTCACCCGGGTCCGGTGTGAGCACCCCCCTGAGGAGAGGAAGGTGTGCCACCCAGACTCCGCTTACACTCACAAAAAAGGGATGCGGAAGAAATAGTGTAGGCACGGCCGATATCTTTTTACCGATGACAGCTTTTATTCAGCGGCCCCGCAGACCCCAGGCTCTCAGCCAGCGTGGAATTCCTCGAATGGCAGAGGCGATGAGGAGACCCTATCCACAAGTCCCCGGTGCCAGGGGTCAGAAACACAACTCCAAAGCAATTATGCAGCATATCATCCCTCACTCATCCCCAGCAGGTGCCCACCCCCCCTCCCCTTCCACCATTGGCGTCAGCAGCACCCTCCTCACCCCCTTCCTGCTCGATCTTAACCTTCACCTGTCGCCCTGAAGACAAGCCAACAGCCATGAATCAAACACAGAGCAAACACAGGATGCTTACTTTTGCTAAAGACCTCGCGCGCACCGACATACATAACCAAAAATGTCACGTTCCACACCTTACTACCGCCACCTGCTGTCGACTCCATCACATAGAACGTAAACAGTCTCTTATCTCATTTTCACTCGGGTAAATGCAGACACTTGAGACGGCGTGGGCCTGGTATTTATATGGACAGCTATGATTGGGAATATTTATAAGCGAGGCTGATTGAATGTTACAATGTAATTCCATGTGGGGTCGACTTATTTTAGAGTCATACCTCCGGGGCTTATCTGAATGGTGGAACTTGTTTGCAGCCTCACATGTGGCGTTGTCAATCAAATAATTCAGCGTCACTTCAATTATGAATTTATTCGACCCACATGAATAAGATTTGTAGGTTCACGCATCCTTATGCCTAAAGTCAGGGGTGTCAAACTCATTTTAGTTTAGCCCACTATAATCTCAAGTGGGTCTGACTAGTAAAATAATAACAGTGAATAAAGTAAAATTATATTATAAGAATGTTGACATCACAGGTGTCTCCAAAACCAAAAGGTCCTATCCAGCCCGTGGGATGAATTTGTAAAATGCAAAAATCACATTGGACATATTAACAATCAAGGGTGTTAAAATTATTTTTGGTCAGTTCAATCTAAAGTGGGTCAGAGCAGTAAAATACTATCATGATAACCTATATATAAAGAGAACCACAAATTTTCCTCTTTGTTTTAGTTTAAAATAAGCAAAATTACACAAAAATGTTTACGTTTACAGGGTAGCTTTTTACAAAAAAATGTGAATAACCTGAACAAATATGAACAACCTGAGAAGTATGTGGAATTTTAACAATATTCTGCCTGTTACTAATGTTTTGTGTATTTGTAGATCCACTGTGATCTGTAAGTTGTAATGCACGTGTATAAATGATAAACTAAGGCGTAATATTGTTAACATTGCACTTATTTTCTTAAGAATTTTCAGATTGTTCATATTTGTTCACTTTATATTCAAGTACGGTTCGTAGGTGTAAACATTTTCATTACAGAATTGCACTATTTTTTACTCAAAAACGTAGAGAAAACTTTGGAGTTGGCATTCTTTATAAGTTCTTATCATATTATTTATATTATTTTACCGGTCCGGCCCACTTTATATCATATTAGGCTGTATGTGGCCCCTGAACTAAAATGAGTTTGACACTCCTGGTTCACATCTACAAAGTACCATTTAAAAAAATAGGAATAACATGAACAACCTGAAATTACTTGAGAAAAATAAATGCAGTTTTAACTTCCACTTAATCTTTCCACATGTGCATTATTATTTACAGATCACAGTGGATCAGTTTACTTCATTTTCCATTTGTTTGATGCCTACTGAGCCTGTTTTTCTTTGGATGCTTCGTTGCAGACTAGCTGATATCCTTTTGGTTTAGATTAAGTGTCTCATTAATACTGAGGCTGGATGATAAAGGAAAAAAGTGCCATTTTAATTTATTGTTGCTCATCTGACTTGAATGTCTCTACAGCGCCTTTCATTGCATCAGTCTCCTTTGGATGACATTCAGATGTGGCTTTGCACTCATTATACAAACCTTTCAAACGAATTAGTTGTGTTACCTCGTGTTGTGACAACAATTACCACTCGGGTCATTTCTGTGGCTGAAAAAATTCCACACAACTGACACTCATTATTATTATGATCATTTTTTGTATATAAAACACCAAAAGTTATAGAACAGCACGTTGTAGTTCATTCTACTTCACTAACATGGGATTTCACTATTGCATATGTGCACATTTCAATGATGAATACATTGTGTAGCCCTAAGCTCAGCAAACATCTTTTTTTTTTTTTTTTTTAACTTTATTTATAGAACTTTTCATTATTTATAGAACTTTTCATTTAACAAATTTAACATTTATAATTTCAAGTAATGTGTTCACGATACAGAGATTGACACCGGACATGATAAACAAACAGAACCCAAGGAGAAAAAAAAAGGCAATACAAACAAGACACACATAAAAAGACAGTGCATTCTGGTACTGTTACAGGAAGAAAGAAAATAAATAAATAAACAAAACAAGTCAATAACAGTATAAACAATTAAAATGTATTTAAAGTTCCAGGCCAGGTGACATATTCACGGAGTGTAAAAGAGGCTCCCATATTTTGTAAAATTTGTTGATAGAGTTATTTAGGGTGTTTTTTCTGACTTTATGTTAACCATGATGTCTCTGATCCATTGATCGTATGTTGGAGGTGATGAGTCCTTCCATTTGAAGAGAATGGTACCCCTAGCTAATAAGGATGCAAAGGCCACAACTTTTTGTAGGTTAGCTGGAGGGGTTTAGTTATCTGCATGAAATGAGGCCAAAAATAGCAGTAAGGGGAGATGGCTGAATACAGCACCCATATGCCCTGGAAATGAAATTAAAAAAAGAGTTCCAGAAAGGGATAAGCTTGGAGCAGGTCCATAACATGTGGTATATTGGTACTGGAGCACACATCATTTTAACATCAACTCTCAGCATTAAGAAACTGCAAATTTAAGTTAAATCAGGAAAATTTAACTCCAAAGTTTACAAATTCAGAACTATACAAATACACTAAATGTAAAATGTAAATGTAGTAAAACTTTATTAATAGACACTGATAAAGGAAAATGAACAAAAAAGCTGGTGGGCTGTAGTTTCCAAGATACAGTCTTGGGTCATAATGTGAAATAGTGAGAACTGATGAGAGAATGGGCACATACTAAAAGTCATGAGTATTTCAGAAGTAGTGTTTTCTCTTCCCTTTATTGAAAAGTTATCATGTTAACTTGTCACATATGAAGGCTTTATTTTTATTTTCCTTTTTTTTTTTTTTTTTTTTTTAAATATATTCAGTTTTAGCCATGTTAATTGTTCTAATGTACATTATATATCATATGTTATTACCACTTGAAATTCCAAACCCTAACTCCTTGTGAGTCAATTATAGACATAAGTGCTTCCCTCTTCAGTTGTGACTTCAAACTAAATCACACAGAAAGTGGTAGCACTCACGGAAGCTGAAAAAAAAAAAAAAAAAAGAACATGACTATATCGACAACTGAAAGGCATATTTGGCACACTTCGTGACAAGTTAACATGATAGCTCTTCAATAAAGGGAAGAGAAAACACTCACTCTGAAATGCTGATGAATGATTGTGACTTAGAGAATGGGTTTTACTCCAAAGGAGCGGTTGCCTCAGAGCTACCAGCAGGGTTTGTACAGGTGCTTGAAATCCTTGAAAATGCTTGAATTTCAATGTTGTGTTTTCACGGTTGGAAAAGTGCTTGCAATTCTAATTCTGTGATGTGATTTATTTATTTATTTTGATATTAAATCTTTCAGGCGAGATGTCAAGCCAAAACTACTTACAGAGAGGTGATACATTTAGAAAAATAAAACTTTATGTCAAAAAAGAAAATTGCCATGTGTTCTCAGGTGGACTCCAGGTATATTTTTATCTTAACCTTTGGCTCAGTGTGAGTGTGCCTGAAGAACACCAAGTGGCTTCCCTTTTTGTGAATAAAACTTTGTGTTCTGCCTTAACTTCTAAACTTTTTCCTATTATGAAACATAATTTTAGATGTTTATAGCATAATACAATGTACATCATTGTGGAAAAAAAAATCATGAGTACCTGTATTCCTGTAGATATGTATTTTACTCCAGCGATAAGGTGCTGCCCTGGAAAAATGAGAAAATGATCCCTAAAAGTGCTTGAATTTGACCTTGAAAAATGTGTTCGAGCCCTGTACCAGATCTACTCCAAAACACCATCTGCTCATTACGATACATTCACTTTACAGCTTCTTTAAAGTGGAAGATTTATAAATCTATTGAAATTGATAAATGTCCATAAACCAATATACAGTATATGTGTAGTATTGCTGTGTCATACATTGAAAACATCAGCAAACCTGGACTTTTGTCTTTTTTCCCCCCAATTTATCTCATTAAAGTGTAAGATTTAGCACGTTTAAGCTCTGAGGCAGGTCATTTGTAAAAAATGCCAGACCAGTGGGATTTACAGTAGAGCTTCAGGGTTTTCACGGATGCCTGGATCCACAAACAGAGGCTTGAACATACTTTCCTTGTAGATTAAATCCATGATGTGACCTTCAGAACGTTGTGATCTGTCAGTGAGTGGTTTCAGTTTGACCCTGAACATTAACGGCGCTCGTTGTCAGAGGTTTACGGACCGTGTCGCAGCTCAGTTCAACGAGGTCGACCCTGGTTTGGACTACGAAACAGACTGTTTTCTTCTGTCTGTTAACATGCCTTTATTAATCACCAGCTCCTGCTGATCTTTGACCCTTTGCCTCCTTCACAGAGGTCCTGTGACATACTCCGGTGTCGAAGTGCTCGTCGCCGTAGGCCGCTCACTGACCTTTCCCCGCCAACGCTCCTGTGGGAAGCCCTCTGTGACCTGTGCCAATCAACACCCTTACTGTATTCTAGGCCCCCGAAACGCAAACGGACTCGTGTGTGAAGAGAAAGGGGACCGGAGGAGGCGATGAAAGCGTCAGGACACGAGATGGGACGAAGAGGCGCGGCTGCATGCGGTGCAGGTGCATCAGCGTTAACATTGTCTCTGTGGCACCGACTCCATGCACCCTGCTACGATAACAGCATCATCCTGTGTAAACTACTACAGTCCAGCTGAGGAAGTCTCACTATAAGCTGAAAAACAAGTCTGTTTTCTTTGTTCTTACATTTAGTTATTTAACTTTAAGACAAATACGATCGACTGGGAACATTTTGTGAATAATGTAAATGAAATCTGTGTGATGAAAAGGAGGGAAGTGTCTGTGGAATCATGTTTTCTGTTCCTCTACTCTGAGTAGATGCTCTGATTGAAGCCAGGTTTCATACATCCTGGTATGTATAAAGCTTCCTGTAACCATTTTGTAAAGGTAAAAGGACAAATCTGGAAAGAGATTGGAAATGTAACTAAACTGCAATGGCTTCTTACTGTATCTCTGCATATTGTCAGCTCAAACCTCCTCAGTTATTATTGATTGGATGCAGAAGTGGATCTCCTACCCACTGTGGAACATTGACTATAAACATCCAGAAGTCATGAAAACAGAGCCTCATAAACGATGGTTCTACTCCACTATTTAACAGTTAAGATCCCATGCTAAGCATGACTCTCATTTGCATTGAGATTCCATGGACTAGTGTCTGAAAAGCTGGTGCGTGTATATGCTATAAATATATTTTGATGTGCGTTGCAACGGTCAGTGGGAGTATCATAAGTCTTATTAAAGACAAACTGTCCAGTCTTTTGTCTCTTTATCCTTTTTTAATTAAAAAGATCCAGGGGTTATTTGTGAGAAAGCACATGTTCTGAATTCAGTGTTGAACCCCGATGACTTCATTAATCTGAAACAGACACACATTGATCATTTGTTATTAAAACAGTTCAGGAATACTTTGCACTGAGTTGGGAAATACTGAGTTTATAAGATATGTTTTGTGTTATACTGTTCATTGTGATATTTAAAAAAAAACTACATGGATCATTACCAGATGACTTATAATGATCTGTTTGACAAGACTTAATTATTCTGGAGTAATTAAAGTGATTTTCTGAAAAAGTGGGAAAGTCAAAGATGTTGCGAGTATGAATCAACCTTTATTCAACTTAAATGCTACACAACTGGCTGCCACAGTTTAGTCAATTACAGTAAATGGGAAACACTGACAACAAATTCTATGTATCCAAGAACCCTTAAACCAGAGTGTGTTGGCTTCTACCAGACTTCTGTAGATAAGTTCTCACATGAGTCAAACCTCTAGTGTGAAGCAGCAGAAATGTTGTAGCACATGTTTGAGTTAATTTGCCTAATGTCTACCACACACCAGAAGACCATGACGAGTCCTCTGGACAGACAGATATACTTTATTGATACCAAAGTGGGAAACTGCAGTGCAGCCGCAGCATGACAATCAGTAAAAATAGAATTCAAGAATAAAACACAAGAGCAATAAATCAAAACTATAAAAACAGAACTGTTAAAAACTGGTGACCCTTCGAAGATCTACAGACATTAGATTTTAAAAAAACTGAGAATCTGTGAGTGAATTTAAGCCACAGAGGAGTACAAGCCAGATCAGCTTTTTTGAATAAAACTCAGTGTTTGTTGCAGCTTCATTTGACATGTAGGCTCTTATTGTCAGACATGAAAAGTCAAAAATACTTGAGATGTTATGAGGCATCTAAAAGAGAAAGTGCCCTGCCCGTAGGGGGCTGGGAAGCTTTAATCCCAGAGGAACAAGACGAAAACAAAGTGGAGTGAACTTGTATATCTGCAAGTAAACTACTGTCCATCATCATAATCAGCCCACACACACACACACACACACACACCAAACTGGACTGTGATGCACTCGGTGAGTCTGAATAATCCTTTCAGCTCATGAAGGTTCTTAAGTGAGTGAAATGACCCTGAAGTATCTGTCAGTCATGATAAGAGCTGTCTGAGTTCTCTAAATGCAAAGGGAAGGGGATTCAGTGCTTGGTTTAGTGCCTCCTGTAGCAGAGGAAACACTGACCCAAAAGGAGAGGACAGACTGGTATCCCATAATTCACTGCAGCCCCAACACTGGCTCACCAGACTGTTCACAAAGACAAATATCCATCATGACAGACATCCCATCTTACACCACAGCTGTCTAATATAATGATATGTTTTATACTGTGAACACTTGTAAACTGAAGCTAATACGGCAGAAGCTTAGTTTGGATGAGCTATAGTTCAGTCTGATAATTGTATTAAGTTTCAGCTCCATCAGTCACAGATGCCTCAATAAAACTCAACTGGAAACTGAACTACAGGGTGTGTCAGAAAAAAGCAGACTCTCAGAAACATAACACCAAAACGTGAAGACATTTTGAAAATCTGCTCATATGTGTTTATTAAACCATGTAATTGTCCCTTGATTGACACCAGTGTCCTGGGTCAGTGTTCATGCTTTAGTGACCAATGCTGATTCAAACTGTGCAAAATAAAAGTCTTTTGCACATGGAAGTGTAAGGATTAATATGAGATCTGTCACCAGCGCCATTCCATGATGCTGGAATCTTTCACAAATTTTGCTATTAATTTTCAGTTTCTCACCAATCTGTGAAATCTTTGTATCGATGGTAGGGGGTTAACATGTCATTATTATTACCTCTGCCAAAGAACGGCGGAGGTTATGTTTTCATCAGGGTTTGTCTGTCTGTCTGTTTGCTTGTCTGTCAGCAAGATAACTCAAAAAGTTATGGATGGATTTGGATGAAATTTTCAGGAAACGTTGATACTGGCACAAGGAACAAATGATTACATTTTGGTGGTGACGGGGGGGGGGGCTGATCTGCCTTGGTGGAGGTCTGCGCTCTCTGAGTGCTTTTCTAGTTTTTACCTCCACCAGGAGGTATTGTGATTACTTTGCTTTGTGTGTTTGTGTGATTGTTAGCAACTTTATGAGAAAACTATTCCAACCATCTTTACCAAATTGTACCCACAGATAGGCCTAGGCCCTGAGATGAACCCATTAAATTTTGGGCCAAGTAGGCCAAAGTTCAAGGTCACAGCAAGGTCACAAAATCTACAATTTTCCTATCTCTCATCATTAAGCATTTTTTGAAAATTCATAAAAATTTCAAAACAACTCCAATTAGCCTCCAATTTGATACACCCGTAGCTTATAACAATATCTTGTATCTGGCACAAAATTGTCCACATCCACTGTGGAATGTGGACTCTGTGGACATTTCATTTTAACACTGAAAATCCCATTTACGACACATTTGTCATTATAACTCAACAAATATTGATTGGAATTTAATATAATTTGACATACACATGACTGGTACCAAGCTACAACTTTTTTCTGCTGTATGGAACAACCTTGAAACTGTTTAATTTAAAAAGAAATAGTCGATCCACACATGCACACCGTTCGGGGTGCTTGGCGGAGGTTTGCGTTCTCTGAACACTTGTTGACCATGTAATTCTCCCTTGACTGACACCAGTGTCCTGGGTCAGTTTTCATGCTTCAGTGAACAACGCTGATTCAAATTGTGCAAAATAAGTCTTTTGCGCACGGAAGGTAAGGGAGATCTGTCGCCAGCGCCATTCCATGATGCTGGAACCCTTCACACATTTTGCTATAAATTTTCAGTTTCTCACCTATGTGTGTAATCTTTGTATCGATGGTAGGGGGGTATCATGTCGTTATTATTACCTCCGCCCAGGAACGGCGGAGGTTATGTTTTCATTGGGGTTTGTCTGTCTGTCTGTTTGTTTGTTTGTCTGTTTGTTAGCAAGATAACTCAAAAAGTTATGGACAGATTTTGATGAATGAATGAATGATGAATGTTGATACTGGCACAAGGAAAAATTATTAAACTTTGGTGGTGATCGGGGGGGTGGGAGGGAGCGGATTTTTTGTTTGTTTGTCTGTTAGCAAGATAACTCAAAAAGTTATGGATGGATTTTGATGACATTTTCAGGAAAGGTTGATAGTGACACAAGGAACAAATGATTACATTTTGGTGGTGACGGGGGGGGGGGGGGGGGGGGGGGGGCTGATCTGCCTTGGTGGAGGTCTGTGCTCTCCGAGTGCTTTTCTAGTTTTTTTTCTGTTATATGTATGCAAGTAAAAGACCAATGGAACTTGTCATCCATGGCACCAGATTCCATTTATTACCTCCGCCAAGGAGGTTATGTTTTTGCCAGGGTTTGTTTGTTTGTTTGTCTGTTTGTTTGTTTGTCTGTCCGTTAGTGTGCAACATAACTCGAAAAGTTATGGACAGATTTGGATGAAATTTTCAGGGTTTGTTGGAAATGGGATAAGGAAGAAATGATTAAATTTTGGTGGTGATCGGGGGTGGGGGGGCCCATGGGGGGGGGGCTCTGATCAGCCTTGGCGGAGGTCTGCGCTCTCCGAGTGCTTCTAGTTCCATTTAAAAAAGCAAAATATCACTCCTTGAAAAAGTCTGTTCTGAGCCGCTGTACAAACATGGCAGCGTAACATGGTGGACTTTCTGAATGAGGACACACTCCATCTGTAGCTATAAAGGCTTTTTCTAAAGTAATGGTTCTCACTGTCATGTGATTACACACTGTGACAACATCATCATTCTGAATATTATATTCTATTTCTGTATTTAAATCCTCCTACGTTACACTGGACATTTCAGTCTGTCATCACTGGTGTAATGGATGCTGGAGGGACTGCATTTATTGGCTGCACACAATGGTCCCACAGCTGTTTAAAATGTAACATGTTAAACAGGTTTGTACTTATCGGAACATCAAAACAAGAAAAAACACAAAACTGACTTTATAACCCTTTAGACGGCAGTCATAGAAATACTGTGAAATTCAAAATTTCAACCTTAGTGTGTTATTGGCAGATATTACAAGATTTTATTACTTTTGTGAAAATTTTCAAAATTTTTTATTGTTATGTAGAAAGTCAAGGTCAATGAAGTCACCATAATTTGGTTCCTTGCCCGTAAATTGCAAAAAAAAATCAAAAAAAAAAAAAAATCATATAGTTACATATAAACCAAAATACAGGAAAAATGCATGTAAGGTGAAAGGAACATGTAGTTTAGAACATTAGACCGACATAAGTGCTGATCCAGACCCCCGTCGACATCCACAGTATCAAATAAGACACAAATGAGAAGTACTTCTGCTGATACTTTATACTTCTAATCCACTATTCACTATCCACTATTCTTCTTTTTTACCCCTCTGCATTTGTCTGACGATGGATAATATGAAAACTTCATAACCCTTTATAGTTCACTCATAGAAACACTCTCAAATTCAAAATTTCAACCTAAGTGTGTTATTGGAGGACATAACAAGACTTTATTACCCCGCCCCCGGTTTATAGATTACCAGTGACCCAGAATAGGTGTCATTACGTTTTGGGCCAAGTAGGTCAAAGTTTAGATTTTTGAAGATTTTTTATGTACTTATAATGGGTGAAATTTCACATGTCTGTGTCAGCCAAACTATTGGTTGAATTCATACCAAATTGGGTTTATAGATTGCCAGTGACCAAGAATAGATGTGGTTAAATTTTGGGAAAAGTAGGTCAAAGTTCAAATTTTGTATGAATTTCTAAAATCTTTTTTCATCTCCCATTTACTTAAAATGGATGAAAGGACAAATGTCTATTAGAACATCAATTTTGTTTCAATTTACTTCAAACTTGGCACATATATAGAGGCAACTGATAAGCTGACATCAGCACACGCATAGACATGATGACATCAGCTGGATCGATGCCAAAATAAGCTACAATATGTGCAAGGGGCGGGGTTTGTTGTGCCTGGTACCACTTGTCACTTTTGTGAAATTTTTCAAAATTTGTTATTGTAGAAAATCAAGGTCAATGAAGTTACCATATTTGGTTCTTTACCTGTGAGTGGCAAAAAAGAACACATGTAATTTGAAAGGAACATGTATTTTAGAACATTAGAACATCACTTTTAGAACATTAGAACAACACAAGTGCTGATCCAGACCCCTGTCCACATCCACATTCTCCCTTTGAACATCATTCCTTACATTAGTACCATTACTTCATGGTACCTAACAAAGCAGGTACACTCACTGTTCATGCAGAGGTGGACCTTACAGACCCTGGAGACCACATTGGACCTGAGATTGGGGACTCACTGTCCTCACTGGAACTGTTGCTGTCACTAGTCGCTTTTCCATTGGACATCTGCGCAAAACTTTACCGATATTTACTAAATGTCGAAAAAACAGAAGTGCGTAATGCCGGTTTTTCCATTAAATCACAAATCGATGGCCAGAATACAAAACCTCCTGCTGAAAAAAATCACTTTTTTCAGGAAACAAAAAAAAACGTTCAGTTTTATTATATTATGGTCCTTGTTGTTGTTGTCAGGTGACCTTCATGTCATAAGAAAGGGCAGGATTATCTTGCAGATAGACTGAAAATGTGGAGTCAGCCTTGTTCTCACCTTTTAATGTGAAAACTCAAAATCTAAACATTTGCAGATAGGAGGTTTTGTTTTTCGGCCATCGAAATGTGATTATATGTTTATTTATTACCTTGAGATGACACGAGAAGTCATTCCATAAACATGGTGACAAACATAAATATGGTGTTGATTTACAGATATATTCATTATTATTATATATTACCCCTCTATTTTGTACTAAATTAAAAAATGATTGGGTTTCCTGGTGTGTCCACACATACCGCAACATGTTACTTCTTCTTCTTCGCTTGTTGGAACGTACGTCAGCCTTCTCTTTTTTTAATTCACCTGACTCTAGTTGCAAAAAAAAGGTCTTTCCATTGCAGTTTTGCATGATATACCATTTGCGCTACACCTGAAAAACCACCTCTTGCCAGCGCAAAAACTTTTAATCGAAAAATGAGACTTTTGGCGAAATTGTCGTTTTTCCATTAAATAAATTTTTATGCACAAGTTATATTTGTGCAGTTTGAGGGTCAATGGAATAGTGATGACTGTCTTGTAATGTGTGTGGAAATTTCCAAAAATAGTCACTTGCCTAAAAAAGGGTTAAGACAGCTTGAAGTGAAACTTACAACAAACAACAAATGATGTACATCAGGGGTGTCAAACTCATTTTAGTTCAGGGGCCACGTACAGCCTAATATTTTATAAAGTGGGCCAGACCAGTAAAATAATATGAATAATGGGATAACAACTTATAAATAATGTCAATGTTGAGTGAAAAAAAGTCAAATTCTGTAATGGAAATGTTTACATTTACGAACAGTACTTGAACATAACATGAGCAAATATGAACCTTAAAATTCTTTTAAAGAATAAGTGCAATTTTAATAATATTACACCTTAGTTTATCATTTGTACATGTGCATTATAACTTACAGATCACAGTGGATCTACAATTACACAAAACATTAAATAACAGGCAGAATATTGGTAAAGTTAGAGTACTGTTAAGACATTTCAGGTTGTTCACATTTTTTGTAAAAGGCTAGTCTGTAAATGTAAACATTTTTGTGTAATTTCAACTTTTTTAAAACTGAAACAAAGAGGAAAAAATTGCAGTTGTCATTATTTATAGGTTATTATGATAGTATTTTACTGATCTGAGCCACTTTAGATTGAATTGACCTAAAATTATTTTAATATCTTCAGTGTAATATTATTGTAATTTTTGTATTCCACAAATTCATTCCAGGAGCCAGTTTGGACCTTTTGGCGGGCCGGTTTTGGCCGCATGTTTGACACCTGTGATGTACATGAATGGAGCACACACCTCAGCTTGCTGGATTTCATTCCAATATTCTGAAAGTTATTTATGTGCTTAAAAGTTGCACCAACACAATACTGACAATCCTGAGTGATATTTAGTCTCCAGCCTGTTTTGATGTGGTTTATCCCTAAGGCTCACTAACATTTCAAATCTGAAGAGAACATAGCGGTTCCCACTGACACAGTGAACACTAACCACAGGAAAACAGATTTAGAACTGTACCAAAGGGCCTTATGGTTGATGTGTAAGGCATGTGAGTTGGCTCCACTATCCATTTCAGATTGGGTCTCCTTTTACAGAATCCCCACAGGGGGCACATGCCGCTGCTTTCACCGTCTTCTGGCGGCCAGTGGGAGGCCTGGCACCGACGCTGGCGCTCAGTGTTTCCAGCCTCTCGGGCAGCTGAAGCGTATTACAAATACAATTTATGTCACCATCGTACCAAAGATATGCCACACAGATCATCATCTGAAACTTATGTGATCTGAATGAGTCCGAGCCAGCGGTGTTATGTGAGGTCTGTGTCGAGTCCAGCAGAATGAAAGATCACAGTTTGTCAACGTCTTACCATCATGTGGAGTTTGACTGGGTCACTATGCAGTGGAAATCTCCAAGCAACTTCAGCAATTTGTATTTGAGCAAACAAGTCATTTATATCGCCCAAGACAGAACAAGGAAAGACTGAGGCTAAAATTCAGAACGAAGGAGCGTCAGTATGAACATGATGAGACCATAAAGACATAAATTAGTCCAGTTTTTGTTTTTTTGGATGAAATGAGAAGTGTTTGAAAAGTTCTACAGCCTGTTGGGCTCCATTCACCCAGTGTTCATGATAATAATCTTCAATACTAAATAGGTGCTTCTATGAAACTGGGTTCATTTTGGTACCTGGCACTTTACCAGCTTTTTAGACCTAATAATAAGAGAGAAATGTAGACATATTTCCCCCCAGGATGTACCTAATGATGACCTCAGATCAATGCAAAAAAAAATTAGACTCTTGCTCTGAGCCATCCCAAAATTAATGAATTTTTAATAAAATATTGGGGCCAAAAATAGGACCAAAATTGGAACAGGAAAAGCTACCTAGGTGTCAGTGCATTCGATCTGGAAACCATGGCTGTAAATGGTCTTGTACACCACTATAAATAAAGACACTGTGTAAATTTGTTGATCCTAGTGGTTTTTCTAATCCAGTTTTTCATGAATCAGCAGTTTTATTCCAATTTTTGCGTGTAAACCATCGTGTCCACTCATGTTACATAGAACAATGGAACCCACCCATTTAAACACATATAAATCATGAGTAATTTTGCAATAGCGGTAATTTTTGTGAAACACTCTGCCTTGCATAATTAGTTTGATTCCCAAAATGTACCTGTAAGAGAACAAAAAGATATACGAAAAAATAGTAGTAGTAATAAATAGTAGTAGTAATAGTAACTAGAAAAGCTCTCGGAGAGCGCAGACCTCCACCAGGGTAGATAAGCCCCCCCAGTTTTGTTTGTTTCTTGTTTTGATGTTCTGATGAGTACCTGTACCTGAGTACCTGTTTAACATGTTACATTTTAAACAGCTGTGGGACCATTGTGTGCAGCCAATAAATGCAGTCCCTCCAGCATCCATTACACCAGTGATGACAGACTGAAATGTCCAGTATAACGTAGGAGGATTTAAATACAGAAATAGAATATAATATTCAGAATGATGATGTTGTCACAGTGTGTAATCACATGACAATGAGAACCATTACTTTAGAAAAAGCCTTTATAGCTACAGGTGGAGTGTGTCCTCATTCAGAAAGTCCACCATGTTACACTGCCATGTTTGTACAGCGGCTCAGAACAGACTTTTTCAAGGAGTGATATTTTGCTTTTTTAAATGGAATAAATGAAATCTGGTGCCATGGATGACAAGTTCCATTGGTCTTTTACTTGCATACATATAACAGAAAAAAAACTAGAAAAGCACTCGGAGAGCACAGACCTCCGCCAAGGCAGATCAGCCCCCTCCCCCGATCACCACCAAAATTTAATCATTTGTTCCTTGTGCCAGTACCAACATTTCTTGGAAATTTCATCCAAATCCGTCCACAACTTTTTAAGTTATCTTGCTAACAGGGAAACAGACAAACCCCGATGAAAACATAACCTCCACTGTTCCTTGGTGGAGGTAATAAACCATCTATCTGGGTGAAGAAAAACCTTTAACTAGGCTGAAAATATGATAGAAACCTAAGGAAGAGCCATGGAGGAGGTGTTCCCCCTCCAGACAGTGTGTTAGGTGAAAGATATCAAGATAAACAGTGAAAACAAAGGATTATTACATAGAGGCAGGTCGATCACCACTAATAAACCTAATAATGAAGCAGTAACCCATTGGGGAACTATTAGAGCTAACTATTAGAGAAAGTGTGGGGGTCCCAGCACTTACCTGCTCAATAGTGGCACCTCAGTTTTATATATATATATATATATATATATATATATATATATATATATATATATATATATATATATATATATATATATGATATTATTTTATTTCATTTTGTTGGTTTATTTAATCCATAAAGACCCAAACATTCACCCCAGACCAAAAGCATCTACTGATATAAAATCTGTAATAACTTCTGTTCCACTAATCCTATCAATACATATAAATAATTGGTGTAAAATACAGTTTGTCAACTTTTCATGGTCATCAGATATGACCCATTTGGACGTCCAGAGGCTCCGTATTGGATGTAAAACACCGTCACCTTCTATAACATTGATTCACCAATAAAAGTTGGATCAGTGACAGTGGATGGAGACACTTGGTTTTACCTTCAGTTAATGACAGATTTTACAGAAAAAGTCACTTTTTCATCAGTTTTGTCTTTTTTTGATATAATAACGTTCAACTTTAATCTGAGCTTTTATGAACATCTACAGAGTCAGTGAATTAAAGGTGGGGTAAGAGATCCTGGAAAAATGGTTCGACCAAGCTACATTTTGAAAATACACAATTCAAAAGTCCAAACCCCTTTCTTCAGACATCCCCCCGAAGCCACGCCTCCAGAGTACCGGACCACAAAATGCTTGTTCCCAAGGGTTCATGAGCACTGCGCAGTATCAGTTCGCCAGTTAAAATAATTGGATGGCGTTCCACAGGTGACTAACATTTTTTATTTTTGTGTTAGAGCATTTAATCATTTGGTTGCAATTGTGGTGTGAGGGGGATTTTAAGCAATATAGTAAAAAAAAAAAAAGCTCCAGGAAAACATCTCCTACCCTACCTTTAAATATCTAAAAATACCTGATTTTCCAAAAAAAAAAAACCTCAAAATACTAATAATACTAGAATAAATTGGGATTAATCATTTAAGAACAGTTAAATACAGAGAAAAATTCATTTGGGAACTTACACAAAAGTAGCATTGGGTCTTTATGCTTTAAGGGACATTGTACATTAATTCAGATTGCTGTAAATGCACCACAGTTAGCCATTTTTCATCTGCAGTCCCTGGACAAATGTCAGACTGTCCCCCTAAAAGTACCATAAGGTTATAAACATGATATTCTGTTCTGCAGACTTTTCCTCCTCAGTTAGAGTTCCTCACTCTTCCTGGTTGTTGTAAAATATTCAAAGGTTTTACTGCTAATAGTGTTTCCACTCATTCCTGACCTGTGATGCATGGTATTTTATTAACTTTACATGATATGTTCACTTTTACAGTCAAAACTACTTGAAGACCACTCAGTTATGTTTTGTCTCCACTTCATTAAAATCCTCTATTCTGGTGAAAACCACAATGACAGTGAATTCTTTGACCACATCACTAAGCCCTGCTGTAAATAGTCCTACTCTGCTGCTCATAGCTCATTAACATGTCTATGTTAATTAACATACTATATTTAGTGTGTTACCGTGGATCTATACTTTTATTTACTTTTACTTTTATTATGTCATTATTTAGCCATATTCTACTACATGTGAACTTTGGACACTCCAAATGCAAACTGGTACTCAGATGGACTCAGATTCTGATACTCTGTTAACCCTGTTTGTGCCAAATACATCCTCCGTCTTTGAGACGACCCCATGTCTCCCGCTGTTTTTGTGAACGAACCATGACATTACACTGTATGTAAAATGATCACACACTGTAAGACCGGATAGTTGAGTTTGCTTAAAAAATCTCAGGTATCTCGTTGCCTTAAAAAATTGAAGTAATGAGTAATGAAAACTTGAGTGTATTAAACTTCAATGTTTGATTTGAATGGAATTGTTATTTGAAGTACAACACACTAAATGCCAAGTTATTTAACTTAAAATTTGTTTCAATGTCAGTTGCTTTGTACAATTATTAGACTTAATATCATCAGTTCATTGGACTCAATTCCAAGTTTATTAAAATTAAAATCTTTTGCAATGTAAATGGGTTTTTATGATAATTCAAATTATTAAATTGTAGCATGGACAGAAATTATGCAGGAAGTTAAGTCAGTGTACTTTGCCAGTGCAAAGAGTGCTTTAAACTTGACAAAACTTTTAGATTTCCATTGTGTAAGTATGGTCTTGGATAAACAGGAATGCTATTGTTCATCCTATGCCTCTGACTCATGGTGCAGCTCTGCAAAAATACAAAAACAAACACAAAAGCCAATACACACTGACATACACACATTAAATCCAAATTAACACTAACACCACAACCCCGCTGAACCCCTGCACAGAAAAAGAACACATTTTCAACAACATGCCCAGTACCTACAATGCAATGTGGAGCTAAAAGGTGTGGTCATGACTAAAACTTGATGATTTAAATCTATTCAACTTAAACTTTTTCACACTTTCAACTACATCTACAAATTAGTAGAATATACTTAACATTTTACAGTAATGGAATAAAACTGAAATCTTTGAAGTACATTGTAATTAAAGCATTTTTGTCAATACAAATTCCGGGCTTACAGTGCATAAGCGCCAAACTTTACTTCCATTTAAAACCAAATAACTGCTTTGACATGTGAAATACCAGCGTGCCGGAGTGACCCACAGATTTACAAAGACATCACCACATATAGCTCCCCGTTTCAATCTGACACAAACACTTGAGTAAGATATAAAGCCCTTGAGGTTTCTAAGGCAGATTGCGTTCCTGAAAGCAACTTACACTTGAGGCTCAGTGTTGCTGGTGCAGTTGACACCAGACTAGGGTTTGTGCGCTCTATCCCTCAGGCCCAGCAGAGGGTGCAGCACCGCAGCACAGATGTGACGGCGGATCACGTTCCTCTGGCCTCCTGCCTGTATGGAGTTTATTATGACAGCACGTCAAACATGGAAACTGCTCACACAAACATCCAATCTAAGTGTCCACATAATGGACAGATTTAGTGGGTGTTTTGTGCAGTTTTGGGTACCGCTGATAGTCAGAGTTATTCCCTGGTTGTGTGCAGTGCTTCTCAAGAGTCGACTGGAGGATTAGTGGGCACTATTTTTAGGGAGGTGTCAGCGAGGCAGTGCACAGTTACAGGCTGTGAAGTGCCAAGTTTCTCAATAAATTCACACAGACTGAAGGTGGAAAAGGATAAAGAGGTTCATTTAAACCAGGGATGTCATAATCATTTTAGTTAAAGGACCACATCCAGCCCAGTTTGATCTCAACTGGGCTGGACCAGTAAAATATTAGCATTAAATAATGACAACTCCAACCTTTTCTTTTTGTTTTAGTGCCAAAAAATAACATTCAATCATAAAATATTTACATTTATAAATTATCCAAACAAAAAGTATGTGAATAATCTGAAAAAAATTACATTTCTTAAGAAAAATAAGTGCAGGTTGAACAATATTATGCCAAAACTTCTCATTTATACATGTATATTATGGATCAGCTCTACAAAGGCACAAAACATTTAGTTAAAATTGCACTCAAGTTTGTTTAGGCATTTCATGTTGTTCATATTTGTTCAGGTTATTTACAGTTTATTATTAAAAGATAGTTGTTATAGATAATAATGAAGGATAATAATGTTATTTTTTGTACTAAAACAGAGGGAAAAAAAGAGAAGTTCTCATTATTCATAGGTATAATGTAATATATTTTTTTTTCCACATTAAACCAAAAAGAATATTTGGAGTCATTAGTTATGAGGTATAATGCTATTATTTTACTTGCAAATTCATCCTACAGATGGACTGTTTTGGCCATGTTTTGACGCCTGTGGTTTAGACGGTGGGAAGGGTGATCAGGAGATACTCATCAACACATAGTGATGCTTTGTAACAGTGGGAGTTAAGACAAATACAACTGAAGTAACCTGGTTAGATGGTGTGTTTATGTACCAGTGGACTGATGACTATATTATCTGCTCAGTCTGACTGTGTGTGGTTACACTGCAGGTGTTTCTGCCATGAATATATTTACACTCCTTTACTAAATCAACAGGAATATGAAGGAATATAAGAAAAAAAGGATATTATAACAATAAAAACATTCATATTCATTCATTTATTTAGTACTTATTGTATGAGACTAGATTATTCTCATAGACTAAAGCATGTATATAGCCCAGGTTAAGTTGTAATGCCAGTCCCCAGCTGAGCATAAAACACAACCACATAAAACTGTGCAAATGTACAACCACAGTTACACACAATACAAGCATTACAATAAAAGACAGTAGAACAAAGACTTTTTTTTTACGACAGCACTGTTTCCTTTTAATTCGGTTTAACTTTAATACTAACTTTAGCCACATCTGCTCTTATTGGCAGTTGTTAATCATATTAGAATTGTTGTTATAACTGATCTGGGTCAATTGTTAGTTTAACCCAACTTAATCCCAAATGAATTTTTCTCTACATCTAGCCTTTCTTAAATGATTTATCACCATTTGTTAAAATATTATCCCCTGTATTTTACATTTTTCACTGTGAATAATGTATTTGCCTGTATTTAATTTCCTATATTTAGTTTAGATGTTCATGAAAACTCAGACTGAATCCAAAGGGAATTATATCTCATCAGAGAAAACTGGAGGAACATTTGTTTCTCAATAAACTGTATCATTAACTGAACATAAACCAAGTGTCTCCATCCACTGTCATTTATCAAACTCCATGAGTTTTACTGGTGAATCAGTGTTGTAGAACAGGGTTTCAGCTCATATCAGCAAATCTAATTTAATGCCCTTTTTAATGCCACTTTAAACAAATTTAATGCCCATGTCTAACTGTAGATACAATTTTATATATTATATATTTTTACCATGGACAGGCTTTAACCAGGTTCTGAATAGTTCCTCCTCCAACCACTTCTGCTGAAAGCTGCATTTTCCCATTTTCCCAACATTCGTTAATATTCCCTCCGCTCTTTCGGCACAGCATGAGAACTATCATAGCACGATGCATTCCAAGCATCCAAAGTTGTGACTTCATGCACTGGATGTAAAAAATAGCCAATTAAAGGGTCCCGCCTGTGAATCATCACATTATAGGCCTACTTCTGATTAAAATTGTTAAATGTTTATATAAGGTAAAAAATTGTAAATGGACTGCACTTATATAGTGCATTTGTATACACCTTCATGGTGCCCAAAGTGCTTTACAAGGCCTCACATTCACCCATTCACACACACACTTATACACCAGTATGAGTATATATAATCAAAATAAATTGTGAATAACAAGGTTTTTTCTTCTATCAAGTGTATACATTTTGTAATGCTTTTGAACATCCAATTTAATGGTTTTTAATGCTATTTAAGGCCTTAATTTTCGCAAAATCCATTTAATGACTTTTAATGCTTTATAATGACCTGCAGCAACCCTGTAGAAGATGACAGTCTTTCCACATTCGCTATGGAGCGTCCAAATGGGTCATATCTGATGGCCATGAAAAGATGACGAACTGTATTTTACACCAATTATTTACATGTATTGATAGGATTAGTTTCAGGTATTAAACAGTTTCGATCAGAAGACAGTTTTGGTCATCAGCGGATGTTTGGGTCTTTATGGGTTAATCATCATTCTTAATATTGTACCAGATTATGGGTTTGTTGTTGAATTTACAGCATTAATGCCTCTTTCATATCCACGTCAGAGTTGTGTTGTGACTGGAATATCTTCTTACTGAATTGGGACCCGATGAATCAGAATTGAATTAGTTCAGGAAATCACTGAGCTTCCTATCAAATTAAAAAAGAATTAAACCGTCATGTGCAGAACGTGTCCGTCCCTTTGTGTCAAAGCTGCTCTTTTGTCACTCCGTCCACAGAACCATGCCAGCCTACTTTAAAACAACAGCCAGCACGTGTCCTGGTCATAAATCTCCGCACTTGAGGACTGAGAGGAATCTTGCGAATGTCACGGAATGGCAAGTGTGGTCGCTCAGCCTCCATTTTTAACAAGATGGGAGGGGGTGGGGAGGGGTAGGGTCACCATCAGGTCACCCAGCAGTATCCCACTCCTGATAAGACCACCACTGTTGTAGTTATGCCCACATCACAAGCATCAAAGCGCAGCCTCTGCTCAGTGTTTACGCTCACGCCGCTCGGCCCTTCACACCGAACCCGTTTTATCTGCTCAGCAACAGGCCCTTCGGACGCAGCTGCTCTCAGATAGATGGCACCACATTAATGAAGGGCCCGCCACTCTCTGCGAGCCTGTTTCTTGATCCCTGTCGGAGCTGTCAGAGCTGGACAACCTCTCAGCGCTTCCATTGGGACGCGGCAAGATTTCAGCGCGACCCCTGTAGGGCCCCGACGCTACAGAGTTGGCCTTTGAGGCTGCACGGAAAACCCAAGGCCGGTCTCACAGTCCCAATGAAGAGACGGAGCAGCTGCGTCTAAATAGGCAGCTGCCGAATCATCGGACATTATTAACGCTCTAGGATGAGGTCTGTCCCGAGTGTAAGATGTTCCACCAAACCTCAAGTATCTGAGGAGTCTGACCTTAGGTGGATTGTTGCATTATTGTGAGCTGAGGGCATGCAGTGTTGGCAGAATAAAAGCACGCTCAGAGAAAGTGGGAACAGATTTATTGGACGAGTAAGCACTTACTTTATGGATGCATCTGCTTGGCGGTCAACTGGTATTGAGATTCCTTTGTTCACAGCTAGCAAAACAGGCCTGACAAACGACTGCTAACAAAGATGGCTTTTATTGGATCCCATCTTTGCCAGGGCAGATACATAGTGATCTTAAGATACACTAATGACACTGCTCTAATATTCGGTGCTATTTGCCTTCCTCTACTCCTCCCATAAAACTGTTCACACATGACCTCAGGGCAGTAATATGTCGATGAGTCTGTTTACTATGGAGGTAAATCTGTCTCATCAGATTTTGAATTATAAAAGCCACTGAATTTCTAGCACTGAATTTTTTTGCACTGAAATTGAGTATCTGAATTTTTTTTTGGCACTGAAATTAAGTATCTGAAATTAAGTATCTGAATTTTTTGTCTCTTAATTTAACTATGTTCATAAATTTAGAATAAAAAAAACGTCAGATGCAAAAAATTCAAAAGCAAAAAATTCAGGCGCAAAAAATTCAGATCACACATCCGCGCTGACCGTCTTCCTGCATCAGCGTCACATGACCAGCCTAACGTAACTCGATTGGCTGGTTGTTGGTTTGACTTGGGATAGAATCGATTGCTTATCCTTGGTGTCCCGGATGTGTGATCTGAATTTTTTTGCGTCTGAATTTTTTGCGTCTGAATTTTTTGCAGCTGAATTTTTTGCAGCTGAATTTTTTGCATCTGAAGTTTTTTTATTCTAAATTTATGAACATAGTTAAATTAAGAGACAAAAAATTCAGACACTTAATTTCAGTGCCAAAAAAAATTCAGATACTTAATTTCAGTGCAAAAAAGTTCAGTGCTAGAAATTCAATGGCTTTTATAATTCAAAATCTGATGAGACAGATTTACCTCCATGAAATATGGAGTCATTCTTTTTTGTAGGTTATTCAGCTGTTATTATTTGACTGTAGATCATATTGGTCTGTATGTGGAACCTGAACTAAAATGAAGTTCCACAGCCTTGACTGTGGAATTTTTGCACTTTGCAAATTCATCCCACGGGCCGGATTGGAACCTTTGGTGGGCCGCATTTAGCCCCCGGGCCGCATGTTTGAGATCCCTGATGTAAACAGTATAATCTGAGGAGTTTTATTTGATAACAGCAGTAATCTGATTACGAGAAATTGGATTGACAACAGTTTTGGGAGTAACATGTTACAAAAGTAATGCATTACAGTAACAGATTACTTTTTGTTTAACGCAGTAGTGTAAGGCATTACTATTCAATTTTCAGTCATATTTTTCTCAGTACATGTTCAATAACACTTTTCGCCCATTAACAAAAAAAGAAACAAACTGAAACCTATTTCGAGATCTATTTCCTGTTGGTGTTCAGCCAATGGGTGAAGACGGCAGAAGAACTCTAACCCTGCTTTACAAAAGCTAGTTAGCATGATCCTTGTGATCAGCAATGAAAAGGTAAGCTAACATTTCTATGACTAGTTAATGTGTGCGTGTGTGTGTGTGTGTGTGTGTGGGGGGGGGCTTTATGGCATTTATGGTGAGAGTCTGTATGTAACTCAAGAGTAATACAGGAGTCATGTAACGCATTACAATTCTGACACAGTAATATTGTAAGGTAAGGAATTACTTTTAAATAACAGTACTGTGGTTGTAGATTACTTGTTACTTAACAAGTAATCTGTAATCTATTACAGTTTCGAAGTAACTTGCCCAACACTGATTAATACGCCTGGATTTCTCTCCAATACTCCGATGTCGTCCTGCGTGTATACAGGTTAATCTGATTTATTTTGTTCTTTTAAATCTGCGCATTTGTTAAAACAATTAAAATCACAGAAAACAGAAGTGATGCAGTAGCGACAGGACTTTTAAGTCTACCATCACCAGAAATCTGATAATGTACTTGAACGTCTAAACCAGGGTTTTCGATTATCACATTTCTTGAGTGCATGTAAACGCCTCAGATCTGATTATTACAGTAATCTGATTACTCCCAGTTCAGTTCTATGGTCATATAAACAGGCTCAGTGAGTCAGGGATGATGGAATGAACCACAGTTACTTGGTACTGCACTGAAGCACAGGTTTTATGAGTATTATGAAAAGCTGCAATTTTGCTTTGACTAAAGTATATTTATTTTGATATATATCACTTTGATACAGTTTAAATTATCTCCATTAAAGTAAAAAAAGACTGTAAGAACTATGTGCCAAGAAATGACGTGATCTCCTACACCAAAACAGCAAGTCAGTCGCTCATTCCACACCAAGCGGTTAAAATAAAAGGCCACAGAAATGAACTAGAGGGAAAAAAAGGACATACCAGACCTAAATGAATGTGGACCCATGTTCAGCTGAGGATGATGAAAACATACAAGTACACAGTATGTAAATTCTGCCACTAGGGGCCTCTCTTCCGCTGTACCCCATGGGACCTTAGTGTGTGTGTGTGTGTGTGTGTGTGTGTGTGTGTGTGTGGGGGGGGGGGGGGGGGGGGGGGTCAATGGCAGTTAATAGCAAGAGAAAAGAATAATCATCCTGTTGTCACCAGTTACAGTCGCAGAAAAAAATTATTAGATCATCAAAAGTCATCAGAAACAATGCTTATGCAATCAAGTCCTAACTCCTGTGTGTATCATGTGACTAAAACAGACAGAAAAGAAAACATGGAATGCCTAAACGCACTGTTTTTGTCAGTACAATGCCATAGATATTAATGTAAGAACTGAAGTGATTTTGGTTTTTATCAAGAAAACCATGGAAAATGGATAGATATCAGCTCTGAAATTAAACTCTTATGAGCTATTTTTTATTGTTATCATTATATTTGTCCAAACAAATGTACCTTTAGTTGTACCAGGCATTAAAATGGACAAGAAACTGAAGAAAAAAAGGGGTGGTGTAACATTTTTTTCTGTGACTGTGTATGATGTTTGCCTATTTAAAATATATTTATAGGAGCCTTGGGAGGTGCAGTTTGTGGTGAAGATAAATAAATGCCTAGTTTAGTGTAGAAACTGCATCTCTCACATGCGACACATGTGATAAACATCAAAAGTGTTGTAACTTCAGGGTGTGAAGATTTTATATTTGTATATCACACAGTTTTAAAACAAACTATGACTCTCTCGACTTGTAACCTTACCATTAAACCCTTTAACACCTGATGTGTCCATAGTGAGCATTCTGAATGAAGGATTTATTTTAAATATTCATAAAAATTCAACCATTTGCTCAATAGAAAAAATGTCAAATTGTGCTGATAGAATAGACCTTGTTCTTTCCATAGACATCTGAGCATGCTCAGTGCACCCCCTGCTGACTGTGGAATGGGGGGTAAAACACAGAGCAGTGTGTGAGACCGACTCACTATAAAAATAGATGGTTTTAGGCTTTTTATTTACTTATTTATTTATTCATTTTTCACACCATTTTCCTTGTCATTTTTTTGTTTTTACTGTTGTTTGCAGTGTTGTGGTGATTTTCCTTTTTTTTATTTATTTATTTATTTTTTACTGTGTTTTTACTGAGTTTTGACCGTATAACTGCTTTTTGGAGTTCAACCAGGTGTAAGTAACCTTTACTCTAAGTAAATTTGATAATGTTTTGTTAAGGTACACATATAAACCCTTAACCCTTTAACCCCTGATGTGTCTGTGGTGAGCATTCTGTATGTATGATTTATTTTAAATATTCCTAAAATTTCAGTTGTTTGCTCCATAGAAAAAATTTCAAAATGTCCTGATAGTATAGACCTCATTCTTTCCATAGACATCTGAGCATGCTCAGTGCACCCCCTGCTGCCTGTGGAATGGGGGGCAAAACAAAACTCGCTATTGAGATAGACATTTTGAGCCTTTTTTTTTTTTTACCCTTATTATCCTTGTTGTTTTTTGTTTTCACTGTTGTGTGCAGTGTTGCTGTGATTTTCCTTTATTATTTTTTTTCCCTTACAATGTTTTTACCAAGTTTTGACCCAGTAACTGCTTTTTTGAGTTCAACCAGGTGCCAAAAAGCAGCTGGACTGATTTAGAAAAAAAGAGCCCCAAAACAAAAACTGCTGGGCCCAAATTCAAATATTTGTTTTTGTTCAGTGTGTTCCAGTTCACAGTTCATGTTCTACATCCTAAATCTCTTCTTGCTGTACATTCTGAATGTCTTATTTAGTAAAAACCTGCCAAACTTGAATTCCTCTCTTTGTCTTTTTCTATTATTCCATCCTGTTTTGACCTAAACCACTGAAGAAGAGGAACACAAACACATACTCACAGCAGCTTTTACGACACTGAAACAGACACAAACTCACAACAGAACGTTTACCTGGAATAATGTCTCAGGAGTTTAAGGGTTAAACTGACAAACATCATATGCAAATGATGGAATACCACATCGGAAGGGAGTGGTGGGATTGATATCCTCTTTCCTTCCTCTATTTGAATGCCACCCTCGCAATATGAAAAACCTCAGAGCTGCAACTATACCCTGAAAACGGCAGCTTTCTGTGTGTTCTTAAACAGGCTGTGTTCTTTGGTAGGGTTTAGTCATTTTAACACCATGATGCAGCTGCACGTGTGCACCTGACACAACTTCTCTCCCAACACTATTTTGTAATACACTCTTGCAACATCCTGGCAGAATGTTACCAAAGTGTGGAGATGTCCGCTTATATGACACAATAAATCTGTAGGTCTACCAAACAATATCTTCCTCATGTACTTTAATTTAAGTTACATCCGTACTGGAGATATTTGCATTTAGTTCAACTGTTTATTGGTTAATTAGGGTTTGTCCACATTTCTCAAGGTCAGATTTAAGCACTTTTTAAGCACGTTTAAGGTCATTTTCAACATTTTTCCAGCCCAGCACATTATCACTGAGGTAAAATACATATCTACAGGAATATATATACTCATGATTATTTTTTCACTTTTTACTATTATGCTAAACATATATAAAATTATGTTTAACTGTGAAAAGAACCCGGAGAGCGCAGGCCTCTGCCAAGGCAGATCAGTCCCCCCCACCACCACCACCACCATCACCACCAAAATTTTATCATTTGTTCCTTGTGCCAGTATCAACATTTCCTAAAAATTCATCCAAATCCATCCAAAACTTTTTGAGTTATCTTGCTAACAGACAAACCC
Organism: Sphaeramia orbicularis; assembly: GCF_902148855.1. NCBI lineage: Eukaryota > Metazoa > Chordata > Actinopteri > Kurtiformes > Apogonidae > Sphaeramia > Sphaeramia orbicularis. Next base: position 41,213,924 of record NC_043972.1, on the reverse strand, counting down.
TGATGACAACATAACCTCAGCTGTTAGACTTGGCGGAGGTAATAATAGCAGAAAGTTTAGAAACTAAAGGAGAACAGAAAGTTTTATCCCCCCAAAAATGTACCTGGGGTCTACCTGAGAGTAGGGATGTAACAATTAGCGATTTTGGTGTTACGATTATTGTCAGAGAAATAATCGCAGTTTCAAGATTACTATGATTATTGTCCGGGGGTTTATACGAAAGTGAAACTGAAACTTAACATGTGTTACTAATTTGTTTACGTCTCCCGCTGTTGTGAAGCATCAGACTATTTTATGCAGTTTGTCTTGTGATCAAACAGAGCATCTTTACTGCATCAATTCATAAGTTCACCCTCCTGAAGCTTGTATGACAGTCTGAGCTGCTGGAGAAGAACGGCCTTACACTACCAAAGCTATGCAGCCAGACTGTTGTGAATGGGTTGTGCAATGGTAGCCTGAAGCTGCGTAGATGATGGTAGTGAATGCAAAATGTATGGAAATGAAAGTGAGCCTGCTGAATTTCTGAACTGTCTAGCTTGTTCCTTCTCTGTCATTTTTACTGTTGAAATGTTGAATGCAGTGCTTCTGTATCGTTGCTTTCATTCCGTGCGGGAAGTGCATAGTGTCTTTAGTTCCACTCTTAAACTGCTGTACTGTATAAGACAGTTTTTGACAGCCTTGACAAATTAACTGTGATCTTTAAAATCGGGATTAATCGTAACACCGTGACATCGTTACAACCCTACCTAATTTTCTTTCTTGACATAAAGTTTTATTTTTCTATATGTATCACCTCTCTGTAAGTAGCTTTGACTTGACGTCTAACGTCTAAATCCCATCACAGTTAAAATTGCAAGCACTTTTCAGACCTTGAAAACACATTGAAATTTAAGCATTTTCAAGGATTTCAAGCACCTGTACCAACCCTGTTAATGCTATGTCTGTTTACTATCAGACTTAGTTTGTTTACTATCAACCATAAATTCTGGAAAAATTTTATACCTGAAATTATGAAAAAAGTTAACCAAATAACCCTTACTCTAAGTAAATTTGATAATGTTTTGTTAAGGTACACATATCAACCCTTAACCCTTTAACCCCTGATGTGTCTGTGGTGAGCGTTCTGCATGTATGATTGATTTTAGATATTCATAAAATTTCAACTGTTTGCTCAATAGGAAAAAATTCTAAATGTGCTAATAGAATAGACCTTGTTCTTCCCATAGACATCTGAGCATGCTCAGTGCACCCCCCCGCTGCCTGTGGAATGGGGGGCAAAACACAACTCAGTATTAAAATAGATGTTTTGGGCTTAGGGTTAGGGTTTGTGGGTTAGGGTTAGGGTTAGTTTTTTTTGTTTTTTTTTTTACCCTTATTATCCTTGTTTTTTGTTTTCACCGTTCTATGCAGTGTTGTGATTTTCCATTATTATTTTTATTTTTATTTCTTTTTTTTTTTTTTTTACAGTGTTTTTACCTAGTTTGTGTAACTGCTTTTTGGAGTTCAACCAGGTGCCAAAAACAGCTGGACTGATTTAGGAAAAAAAAAAAAAGTTCAAAACGAAAACTACTGGGCCAAAATTCAAATACTTGTTCAGTGTGTTCCAGTTCACAGTTCGTGTTCAGCATCCTAAATCTCTTACTGATGTACATTCTGAGTGCCTTATTTAGTAAAAACCTGCCAAACTTTAATTCCTGTCTTTGTCTTTTCCTGTTATTCCACCCTGTTTTGACCCTAAAACACACATTAAAGCAAAACCACTGAAGAAAATGAACACAAACACATCCTCACAGCAGCTTTTATGACACAGCAGCACATTTACCTGAAATAACATCCAATAATTCTACTTAAGTACATTTTGACCACAGAAACAGTACAATATTATATTATATTATGACATATCACAATAAAATATAATCTAATAATATCCTTTATTCTCTATCCCTAGTAATATATGTAAAATAAATACTGTGAGATAAAGTGTACACATATAAAAGGGAGTAGTCCACAGTCTATTTTAATGGACACAGATGATATAACATTTGATATGCACCTAGAAAAATGCTGAATAGTAAATGACACCCCGGAGACTTAATTCCGTAGATCTGTTGTGTTTTCGTCTTGGAACTGACAGTTTTACAGCATCACTGCCAATCGCCAACGAGAAGGACAAGCGGCTTCAATTTTGCCAGCTTGCAGGCTCGGTTATTTTCAGTTCATGGGATAATTGGGAATTAATCCCCGTTGCGTGTTCCCTGCCAACTACAGTAAAGGGCTTTTGGATCGCTCTGTTTTCGTTTTGTTCCATTTGGAAGGAAAAGTCCTAAGAAGACAGATCCTAGGGCGTAACAGAAGGAGCCAAATCCTCGTAGGACCGAAACAGGATCCTCCCTGGTGTGGGTTTGTGTTGGTTTTGGCTCGGTCAGGTACAACTCCTATAGATAATTTCTCTCACTGTTGGACATGCACCACCTGTAGTGTCTAGTGTCATGGTGAAATATGTCCTTGCTCTGCTAATATGTTGTGTCTCTGTTGCTGTGACACTGCGGAACATTACAACCACAGGAGCCATCAAATGAAAACAACCTTACTGTTTTTTTTTTTCCATCTGGGAATTTCTGTTCGTCTGATTTAACCCATAAAGACCCAGTGCTTCTTTTATGTCACTGTAAAATTTTATAAATATTAATTTGTGATGGTCAAACCAGTGTTGAATGTCCTATAAGCAGAATGTTGGATTGTAAACTTTAGCTAGATCTGATGATCTCATGATCTTAGATTGTGATCAGTCTCAACCCATAAAGACCCAGTACTATTTTAGTGTCAGTTTCCAAATGGAACAGATGGAAATTAGCACTGCTGCTCAAGGTTGTTATCATTAATGAAAACTAATGAAATGACGAAAACTAGAATTGAAAAAACATTTTCGTTAACTGAAATAAATAAAAACTATAATCAAAAGAAAAAAACGATAACTAACTGAAACTGTATTGTGTGCTTACAAAACTTATTAAAACAGATAAAAATTTGTCATATCAGTCCCTGGACTTTTTCTTGTTTTGTGTGTTTCCTGTTTTATTTTGTTAGTTTCCCTCATGTGTCTTGTCTGGTGTCTTTACTTCCTCTTTGTGTTCACCTTTGCCCTGATTACCTGCCTCCTCCCTGATTGTCTCCACCTGTGTCCAATTGTCTTCCCGCCCTCTTGTGTATTTAAACCCTGTGTTTCCCCCTGTTCGTTGGCAGTTCGTTTTCAACCCTTGGTGTGATAACTTACCAGCGTTTTTTGATCCTGCCTGCCTGTTGTGACCTGTTTTGCCCATCGACCTCCGACTCTGCCTGTTCCTCGTCTGCCTGCTCGTCTGTCTTCGACCTGGTTTGTCCATCACACCTGAGAATACGCCTGACCCCTGTCTGTTCCTCCGCCTTGGTGCCTTTTCCTGGTTTTGACTCCTGCCTGGACTATTGGTACGTGAGCCTGCCTGACCCTATGTACGTTTGCCTGTCTGATAGTCTGCCCGTGTATGACCTGGTCTGTCCACTGATTCTCCTTTGCTCTCTCCTAGTCGGGTTCCCCTCGTGTGCTCCCGACCTGGGCCGTAACGAGGTTCACTTAAGATCCGAAGCCGAGACGATTCCCCATCTCAGTCCAGCTGAAGATACATTCATTACCATTCTGTGTGAACCTGTTACTCTGATTATTTCTAATAAATCCATTTTAATTGTACTCCTGTCTGAGGGTCTTGCATCTGGGTCCAGTACTCGTACAATCTGTCCTAACAAAATTATGGATAAAATTCCCTTCGTTTTCGTCTTTCTCAATGTCAGATTGATACAAAATCGATTTATTTTGCTCCAGCAATTTTAGCTAGCAGCACCATATGACACTTGATGGTCCGTCACTTCTCGTCACTTGTGGTTTACGGTCGTCTTCTGGTCCCCACTCTACCTGGAAACATGGAGACTAAAGTTGGGAGAAAGCAGCAGAGTTCTGTACGGGATTTATTTGAATACGACAGCGAAGAAGAGAAAAGATACAACAAAACTAAAATTAATAATAAAACTAAACTAAAACTAAGTATTTAGAAAAAAATGAAAACTAATAAAAACTAGCAAACCTGCTCTAAAAACGAATTAAAACCAACTGAGTTAGAGAAAAAAAAGAACTAAATAAAACTAAACTATAATGAAAAATCCAAAACTATTATAACCTTGCTGCTGCTACAGTCTGGCATATTTACAGCTGCAATTGTTGTAGATGTTCGTTAATATGCACTGTCCCTAATAGATAGAAAGACAGACAGACAGACAGATAGACAGATAGACAGACAGATAGATAGATAGATAGATTACTGAACATTATCCCCTGTGTTTTGCATTTTTTTCCATGAAAATCAAGTATTTCCTGTATTTCCAGTTCAGCAGGTGGCTGGGGTGAGAATTCTCAGGAAGCTGAACTCTGTTTTCAGTAATGCATCTCACCCACTTCACCATGTTGAGGTATTCAGGGAGAGTACCTTCCGCCACACAGTGATTTCCCCCTCAGTTAAGAACTGAACGCAGCAGGAGGTCCTTCCTGCCAGCTGCTATTAGACTTTTTAATATTGCTGAGCAATAAATTATTGTATGCTGGACTTACTTACAAGTGTTTTTTCCCATTATTTTACCTTCCTTTTACAGTACATATTATATAGTTCATATATCTTTTATTCTTTTTTATCACTTCTTACCTTGTGTCTCCAATGTTGGAGACACAACTGGAGACTAGACTACAGACAATAAAGATCTATCTATCTATCTATCTATCTATCTATCTATCTATCTATCTATCTATCTGTCTGTCTGTCTGTCTGTCTGTCTGTCTGTCTGTCTGTCTGTCTGTCTGTCTGTCTGTCTGTCTGTCTGTCTGTCTGTCTGTCTGTCTGTCTGTCTGTCTGTCTGTCTGTCTGTCTGTCCCATAAAGACCAAAACCATCTACTGATCTAAACTGTTTAATCCCTGTTGATCCATTAATCCTATCAATACATGTAAATAATTGGTGTAAGGATTTCATTAGTCGGCGTGTTATGTGGTGTAAACCTTAAGAATAATGTAATGCAGATTAAGTTGTCTGCTGTGTCCCCTCATATGACAAAACTACAGAAATAGACGACCTCCAGACTGGAATAAAAGACCACCAACCCAATATTAACCCTCAAACACCCAAACAACCAGTGGCAACCCAAAGCGTCTACTGATCTAAAATCCATTAATCCATGTAAATAATTGGTGTAAAATAGTTTGTCGTTTTTTTCATGTTCATCAGATATGACTCATTTGGACGTTCAGAGGCTCCGTAATGAATGTGGAAACACTGTCATCTTCTACAACATTGATTCATCAGTAAAACCCATGGAGTTGGATCAATGACAGTGGATGGAGACACTAGGTTTTACGTTTATTTAATGATATTTTTGCTGAAAAAGTCACTTTTTCCTCATTTTTTTCTGACATGATCTAATAACCTTTGAATTTACTCTGAGCTTTTATGAACCTCTATGTGATCTGTGAATTAAATATAGGAAAATATATGATTTACACTGAAAAATCTGACAATAAAGATGATAATATTACAATAAATGGTGATAAATCACTTAAGAAAGGTTAAATAGAGAGAGAAATCCATTTGGGAACTGCCACAAAAGTACCACTGGTCTTTATGGTTTTATTTGCTGATAATGTGGATATTCGTAGAAGCTCAGATTAAAGTTGAGGGTTATTTTATCAGAAACAGAGAAAACTGAAGAAAAAGTGACTTTTTCAGCAAAGATATCATTAACTGAATGTAAAAACAGGCATCTGCAACCACTGTTATTTATCAAACTCTCCTGACCCCTAACCTCATGTTGAAGTGTCCTTAACCCATAAAGACCCAGTGTTACTTTTGTGGACTTCCAAAATATTTTGTTCTCTATATTTAACTGTCCTTAAGTGACTTATGCACCGTTAACTATGATGACTTACTGAAATGAATGAATGAATTTACTATATTTACTGTATTTATTGTGTTATGTGAGATTGATTGTTTTGGTGATATGTGAGATATGTACACTTCTGTTGCAAATCAAATTGCCCTCAAGAGACATTAAAGATTTTTCAATTTAGTTCAATTATCACAATTTATTATGACATAACTCTCTGTATTTTGTGCTTTTTTCAGTAAACATCAGGTATTTTTCTATATTTCGTTCACTGATCATATAGATGTTCATAAAAGCTCAGATTAAAGTTGAGGGTTATTGTATTAGAAACAGAGAAAAATGAAGAAAAAGTGACTTTTTCAGCAAAGATATCATTAACTGAACATAAAACCAAGTGTCTCTGTCCACTGTCACTGATCCAACTCCATGGGTTTTCCTGGTGAATCAGTGTTGTAGAAGAGCAAGGTTATTATCGTTGACGAAAACTAACGAAATGACGAAAACTAGAATTGTAAAAACATTTTCGTTAACTGAAATAAATAAAAACTATAATTAAAAGGAAAAAACTACAACTAACTGAAACTGTATTGTGTGTTAACAAAACTAACTAAAACAAATAAAAATTATGGATAAAATTCCCTTCGTTGTTGACTTTGTCAATGTCGGATCGATATGAAGTTGATTCATTTCCCTCAAACAATTTTAGCTGCTGGCACCATATGATATTTAACGGTCCGTCACTTCTCGTCACTTGTCGATTAGGTGTCTTCTCATCCCCACTCTACCTGGAAACATGGAGACTAAAGTTAGAAGAAAGCAGCAGAGTCCTGTCTGGGATTTATTTGAATTCGACGGTGAAGAAGATAAAAGATATAGAGAAACTAAAACTAAACTAAAACTAAGCATTTAGAAAATAACGAAAACTATGAAAACTAGCAAACCTGCTCTAAAAACTAATTAAAACTAACTGAATTAGAGAAAAAAAAAGTCAAAACTAAATAAAACTAAACGATAATGAAAAATCCAAAACTGTTATGGCCTTGTAGAAGAGTTCTGCAGAGCCTCTGAACATCCAAATGGGTCATATCTGATGACCATGAAAAGATGACAAACTGTATTTTACGCCAATTATTTACATGGATTGACAGGATTAATTTATCAGAAGTTATTAAACATTTTTTTATCAGTGGCTCTTTGGGTCTTTATGGGTTAATGTATTAATACTTATTGTATTGTTGTGTTTTCTCACATTAACTCCCATAACGAAAACATAAAATATTATTAAAAATGACATAAACTTTTTGCAAGATTTGGTCCATTTAGTTAATGTTGCTAAGGCACTAAATCTTACTGGTCTTTATTTATCTTACCAGGAAGGACTAAATGGAGGTACTGCCATTTTAAGGTTGCATTCATTTATTGTCGAGGGGTTAATAAGGTGTTGTGTGTTTGTGGATGCCTGTCTGAAGGTTACATCTAAGTGGGACAGAAACAGAGAATGTGGGTGATTTGTGTTTGCATTCCCACAGTTCTGCTGTTTGTGGATTTGTGTGTGCTTCCGCATACTTAAAGTGTTTTTTTTTGGGGGGGAGTGTCAGATAATGTATGTGTGTGTACATGTGTGAGATAGAGGTGGCAAGCAAGTGTGTTTTGCATGATACATGAGAACAGCCGCCCTGAGACCCTGGAGAGTAGAGCGGAGGTGGGGGCTGAAACTACTGTCCGCCTGGCGACAGTGGCCCTGACTTGTCAACGCTGTCAGAGTGAAAGCATTCGGTTAGTGGAAGGAAAGTTTAAAAAAAACTGTGACACATTTCTGTTTCACACCCTTGGAGGCCAAAGGTCAAGCCCACTCACACAGACAGACAGACAGAGAGTGTTTGTGAACACCAGATTGTAAATGAACATTATTTTGCATTTTTGTATGTGACATAAATGAACACCTGCATCTTCCTGAACAAGCTTTGATGTTGTTAACATGGTGTGACACTTCTCTCTGAGTGATTTTTCCCACACACACAAAAATAGTAATGGTCTTTTCAAGGTGTGTATGTGTTAATAAGCTCAGAATTTATTTGCATTTTCTTACTATTACTATTACTGGATTACGAGAACTATAAATAAATAAATAAACGAATAAAAATCAAATAAATAAATAAAAACCCAAAAACTGAGCAATGATTTTTGCTTTTATTTTACAGAAATATTACAGGGTGGGGAAGCAAAATTTACAATGAACATTTAGTTGTTTTTTCTCAGCAGGCACTACGTCAATTGTTTTGAAACCAAACATATATTGATGTCATAATCATACCTAACACTATTATCCATACCTTTTCAGAAACTTTTGCCCATATGAGTAATCAGGAAAGCAAACGTCAAAGAGTGTGTGATTTGCTGAATGCACTCGTCACACCAAAGGAGATTTCAAAAATAGTTGGAGTGTCCATAAAGACTGTTTATAATGGAAAGAAGAGAATGACTATGAGCAAAACTATTACGAGAAAGTCTGGAAGATACTATTAAAGAAGAATGGGAGAAGTTGTCACCCGAATATTTGAGGAACACTTGCGTAAGTTTCAGGAAGCGTGTGAAGGCAGTTATTGAGAAAGAAGGAGGACACAGAATAAAAACATTTTCTATTATGTCCATTTTCTTGTGGCAAATAAATTCTCATGACTTTCAATAAACTAATTGGTCATACACTGTCTTTCAATCCCTGCCTCAAAATATTGTAAATTTTGCTTCCCCACCCTGTATGTTCAATGAATTTTGACCATATTTCTCTGTCTGTACATAAAGAATAGAGGAAAACTTTTACACCCCCTGTGCAAAAAGGCACAATACCACATTCCTCCCCACAACCTCTATAACAGTAAATCCCCTCCATATCACACCATATGCATGTTCAAATATATTGTAAATATGCATATAATATTTAAATCTAAAATTAATATGTATAAATACCATGTTTAACAAGTGTATATTTTCTATTTTCTGTCTTTCCTGCACTTTATTTTTTATTTGCTGCTGTCAACTGAGAAATTTCCCCATAGTGGGATCAAGAAAGTCTATCTTATCTTATCTTATCTTATCTTATCTTATCTTATCTTATCTTATCTTATCTTATCTTATCTTATCTTATCTTATCTTATCTTATCTTATCTTATCTTGTCTTGTCTTGTCTTGTCGTGTCGTATCTTATCTTATCTTATCTGTTCTTTTCTTAGTTTTTCTTTTCTGTTCTTATCTTATCTTAAAACAGTAGAATTTCTACTACAAGTTTGAATGAAATAATGTTCTTTTATTGTGAAAGTTAAAGGTATATTATATAAATCTTACCAAGATAATTTTCACTTGTTCCATTGGCAGATTTTATTGCTTGAATTAAGTTTAAAAAAAAATAAAAAAATCTGCCAGTCGAACAAGTGAAAATTATCTTGGTAAGATTACTTGAAATAATATTTTCAAGATCTATTGTCGAAAAATCAGTTCTTACGTATATCTCACTGAAATGTTACTCTTTAGGTGATTATGTCTTATTTTAAGTGTGACTAGAAATGAGAAAGTAAGATTAGTAAGATTTAGATTTTTTCCAGTGAGCTGGTAAAGACCAGACTCTTACCATCTGATGCTAATATGAAGAGCTAGTTCACCATCATCACTGTGGTTTAAATCTTATTTCATAAACTAACTGAGCTGTTGGACTGGAGAGACGTATGTATTGAGTAAACACATCTCATATCTCCTGACCTGACCTGAACTGACCTGACCTGACCTGACCTGACCTGAACTGAACTGCTGGTCTTGATCATACAGTGTTGTCACAGATTCTTCCACTTGCGTGTCAGAATTTGCCGTGGGTTTTTCAGGGCCTCCATCTAACATTTGTTTCTATTTTTCTCTCAACATGGTGGCATTTTGTTGTGGTTTTCATCCAATGCTGTATTCAAGTTTGTTTTCTGTATTATGTCAGTGAACGACGCTGTCTCCTCATTGTTTCATATGTACAGACACACAATTAGAATAGAATAGAATAGAATAGAATAGAATAGAATAGAATAGAAAAGATCTTTTTGCTAAACCTGTTTCCATTGGTTGCGTATACATTTAAACATTGCAATAACTTTACTGTGTCTCTAAAGTGTAAAAACTTACGCAATAGTTAGATTTCTCTATTTTTTGTTTTGTTTTGGTTTTTTGTAACTTTGCTTTTTATAACGGGGAATAAAACAGCTGGATTGAAACATGAAACAAGAGTGAACCTCCTGCAGCAGAAATGACATTAACATGATGCTTTTGGAAATTTTTTGTTGCTTTTTTTTATCCTGCCTGCCTCATAAACATACTAAAAAACTGTCAGCTGTTTTACCATGAGTTTAGCATAGAACAGAATAGAATAGAATAGAATAGAATAGAATAGAATAGAATGGATCTTTTTGCTAAACCTGTTTCCATTGGTTGCATATACATTTAAACATTGCAATAACTTTACTGTGTCTTTAAAGTGTAAAAACTTCTGCAATAGTTAGAGTTCTCTAGTTTTTTGTTTGTTTGTTTTTTTGTTTTGTTTTTTTTTCACTTTGCTTTTTATGAAGGGGAATAAAACAGCTGGATTGAAATATGAAACAAGAGTGAACCCCTTGCGGCAGAAATGACATTAACATGATGCTTTTGGGAATTTTTTGTTGCTTTTTTTTATAATCCTGCCTGCCTTATAAACATGGTAAATAACTGTCAGCTGTTTTGCCATGAGCTTAGAATAGAATAGAATAGAATAGAATAGAATAGAATGAAATAGAATAGAATGGATCTTTTTGCTAAACCTGTTTCCATTGGTTGCGTATACATTTAAACATTGCAATAACTTTACTGTGTCTCCAAAGTGTAAAAACTTCTGCAATAGTTAAAGTTGTCTAAAAAGATTTTTTTCGTCACTTTGTTTTTTATAACGGGGAATAAAACAGCTGGATTGAAACATGAAACAAGAGAGAGCCCCCTGCAGCAGAAATGACATTAACATGATGCTGTTGGGAATTTTTTGTAGCTTTTTTTTTTATTATCCGGCTTTCCTTATAAACATACTAAATAACTGTCAGCTGTTTTGCCATGAGCTTAGAATAGAATAGAATAGAATAGAATAGAATAGAATAGAATAGAATAGAATAGAATAGAATAGAATGGCTGTTCTATTTAGCAGCAAAACACTTAGTGCAGAAAAAGAATATATAAAAATATCACACAAAATACTAAAGGAAAATGTAGGCAAGTGCAAAAAGCTCTAGAAAAAAAATGAAATACACATATTAAAGTACTATTACCTTCGCATATATTATATTATTCTATATTACGTAACTAATTCAGCAACAATATCATCCATGAAGTAATCATTGTAGCATTTCATTTGTACAGAAATAAAATCTTGTCCTAATTTATGGTATAATTTCTCTGTTTTTTTCCCAGTGGGGACATCAGGCACAGCTGGTTCTCACTGTGGAAAGTCCCCTTCGCTGCACCACTCCATTCATCCATTTTTTTCAGTTTCTCGCTCTTTCCTGCTCACATGTGACATGAGGCCAAATTGCCAGCTTGTCGACCGTCTGGGTCTTTGGTTTGGTGCTGCCGGGTGTGTGACGTGGCTCAGGCTTTTATGTCTGAAAATATGTCTCTGCAGATAACAGGAGATGATGGATTATTTCTGGTGCTGTCTGCCACTAATACTTTACAGCCAAGAAGTGTCTTCCAGATGGACATAAACTTAGACAGGGGGTTCATTAGACGGTGTGATATGTGGTGTTAACCTTTAGGATAATGTAGTGCAGATTAAGTTGTGTGCTGTGTCCCCTCATATAATAAAACTACAGAAATAGACGACCTCCAGACTGAAATAAAAAGACCACCAACCCAATATTAACCCTCAAACACCCACACAACCACTGGCAACCCAAAGCATCTACTGATCTAAACTGTTTAATACCTGTTGGCCCACTAATTCTATCAATGCATGTAAATAATTGGTGTAAATACAGTTATTCATCTTTTCATGGTCATCAGATATGACCCATTTGGACATTCAGAGGCTCCGTAGTTACCGTGGAAACACCGTCATCTTCTACAACATTGATTCACCAGTAAAACCCATGGAGTTGGATCAATGACAGTGGATGGACACACTTGTTTTTACATTAAATTATTGATATATTTGTTGACAAAGTCACCTTTTCTTCATTTTTCTCTTTTTCTGATATAAAACCCTCAATTTAAATTTGAGACATGATCAGTAAATTAAATACTGATAAGAATATATAGGAATATAGGAAAGTACCTGATTTTCACTGACTCAAATGCAAAATACAATGGATAATTTTATAATAAATGATGAAAAATCAATTTAACCCAAAAAGACCCAGTGCTACTTTTGTATCACTTCCCAAATGAATTTGTCTCTTTATTTAACCTTTCGTAAGTGATTTATCACCATTTATTATAATATTAATCTCTGTATTTTGTGTTTTTTCAGTGTAAATCAGGTATTTTCCCATATCTAATTCCCTAACCATGTAGATGTTCATAAAAGTTCAGATTAAAGTTGAAGGTTATTATATCAGACACAGAGAAAACTGAAGAAAAAGTGACTTTTTCAGCAAATATACTAATAACTGGACATAAAACAAGTGTGTCCATCCACTGTCATTGATCAGACTCCGTGAGCCTGTTCACATGATCATGAAAGTCTGATATCTGGAAGTAATCTGATAATCAGGTCAAATGTATTTACATGCACTTAAGAAATGCGATAATCGGAAAATCTTGGTTTAGACGCCCCAGTCCATTATCGGATTTCTTTCACACTACGTAAATACATAGTGATGGTCGAATCAAACTTCCTGTTATTGTCTTCCGCTTACGTTTGACTACATAACTTCCATTCTCTACTATTTTTTAATTGTGTTTACACACACACACAGACGTAAAAGAACCAAAGAAATCAGATTAGCTTGTATACATGCATGAAGACACTGGAGTATTGGGGAGAAATCTAGATGTGTTAGTCTGATTTCTCATAATCAGATTACAGCTGTTATCTGATAAAGCCTATCACATTATCCTGTTTACATGATCACTTGAATAACTCCAGAAATAATTGTAGTATTGGTGTGCATATAAATAGGCTCCATGGGTTTTAATTGTGAATCAATGTTGTAGAAGATGATGGTGTTTCCACGTTCGCTACAGAGCCTCTGAACGTCGAAATGGGTCATACGAGGGCCGTTCAATAAGTTCATGGTCTCACCCAGAACAGAGCAACACAGACTGATAATTTATATTTTATTTTTCAACATAATCTCCATTTACAGCAATGCACTTGGTCCATCGATGTTCAAGCATCACTATCCCATCACGAAAGTATGTAACATCCTGTATTATAACAACCAGTATTTCTGGGTGAGGCCATGAACTTATTGAACAGCCCTCGTATCTGATGACCATGTGGATCAACAGGTATTAAACAGTTTAGATCAGTAGATGATTTTGGTATATTTGAGTCTTTATGGGTTAAACCTCTTAATATCCCAAAGTGTTCATTCAAGGCAGATGAACACAATATATTCAGTAACCATAAGCACATGCCGCTCATCTTAATGACATTCCAGAAAGGCACAGGTTGTAATTTGGATACTGTGCATCTGTATTCACCTCAGCTCCATGTACCTCTTACTTGGACTGTTAATGCGGGAATTAAAAACATTTTCCCAAAGACAGCTGTTAGCTTATTTGACTCGACACAAAGGTTCTTCTCAGCGAAACTCGAGGTAATTTTCTGCTCCATCCTCCGTGGCTGCACCGATGATTAAAAATAAACAGCAGCTGGCTTCAGGACACCCACCAGGTTGGAGGGTTCCCACAAGGGGCCACAAGATCAGATTTCTACCATCACGGAGAAGAAAAAAGGAAATGCCTGTATCCTCATTTTGCATTTAAAAGTAAAGTGGAAGATGTTACAAACATCACAAGTAGTCCCACAGCGGGACAGTGACCCGGGGGGGGGGGGGGGGGGGCATCTATTTACTCTCTGTGTCTGTCATCACTCGTCCCTCTGTCCCTGCTTCTGTGTTCTCAGATTCTCATTCTGGAGGCGTTTATGGCAGCTGACCCAAAGTCTACACTAGTCAGCTTCTTCTGCTCCAAGTCCACTGGCAATTAGGCTGCATTTTACATCATCAAGTAGACTCAGATTGCATGACCAGCTTATCACTTCGAATTGCTTCAGATTCTCATGCAGAAAGTGGTATCCAGAAAGGCTCTTTACAATTTCATTAAAGCAAATGAAAAGACAAATCTGTGGAAATTATTACAAAATGAAAAGTAGATATTGAAATTGTTTTTTTTTTGCCCCATTTAATAGATTAGATTAGACTAGATAGAACTTTGTTGATCCTTTGGGCAAAACCCTCAGGAAATTGAGGTTCCAGTAGCAGCACAACACCGAATATACACACAGGAAATACTACAAGAAAATAGCAAAACAATAACTTTCAAAAAGAAAACAGTATTAAAAAAAACAGGTACTTGCACATTAGTAGAAACAAGTAGCAAGGTGGTAATAATTAAGTACACTGTAAAAAAAAAAAAAAAAAAAAAAAAAAAAAAACGGTATCATTCCAGCAGCAGGGGTGCCAAAAAATACTGTTAAATAAAAAAAAATAACCATTTCATAAAAATATGGTAATTTTCCATAATTAAAACATAGTTTTTTGCCCGAACTTTACAATAGATTTTGCATATTTTTTTACTTTTTAATGTTTAATAAAGAATATTTACATGTATTAAAACAACCAAATTACCTATAAATATATATATAAATAATTTTCAATGAGACTAAGTTGTACAATCCACTGATAAAAACTGTATTTGGACAGTTTATCAGTACTTATACATGTTATACATTCACAAAAATACATTTATTCCACTTTTTTTTTTGTGAAACCTTCCGTAATTACACAAGAAATTTGTCAAATAATAAACAAGTCTTGTTAAACTTACAGAACAAATACTTCTTTAGCAGTTAATTGTCAGTAATTTTATCTTCTTTTATTATTTTTTTTACAGTATTAAACTTTAAATTAACGGTTTAATCTCATGAATAGAAAAGAAATATTTGTAAAATTATGATACATTTGCAAATTTTTTAACTGTAGTTTTCTGTGACAAAAGAAACAAATTCTTTTAAAAAATGGAAATTTTATGGTTATTCAGTTACAGATTTTTTTCATGTTATTTTCCATTTGACATGTAAAATCACAGCCTATTTTTGTCATTCCATTGAAATTTTCCTGTATCTTGAAAATACAGGAAAAATCTGTAAAATAAACAGTGAAAATTCTGTTAAATTACAGATTTTTTTTACAGTGTAATAATACACCTCTATATGGGACCATTAGTTACATGAAGCACATCCAGACAGTACTGGATTTGTTTCCATGTTGTCTGTATCACAGACTCATCAATGGTGTCAATATCATCAGTAGTCGCTTTTCCATTGACCCTCAAATTGTGCATAAAAGTGTATCTAATGGAAAAATGACAATTTTGCCAAAAGTTTCATTTTTCCATTAAAAGTTTTTGTGCTGGCAATAGGTGGTTTTTCGGGCGTAGCGCAAATGGTATATCACGCAAAACTGCAATAGAAAGACCTTTTTTCGCAGCTAGAGTCAGGTGAATTAACAAAAACAGATGTTGACGTATGTTACAACAAGTGAAGAAGAAGAAGAAACATGTTGCAGTATGTGTGGACACACCAGGAAACCCAATTATTTTTCAATTTAGAATGAGATAGAGGGGTAATACATAATAATAATGAATATATCTGTAAATCAACACCATATTTACGTTCATGTTTATGGAATGACTTCTCGTGTCATCTCGCGATAATAAATAATCGCATTTGTGATTTAATGGAAAAACGACATTACGCACTTCTGTTTTTTCAACGTTTAGTAAATATCAGTAAAGTTTTGCGTGGATTTCCAATGGAAAAGTGACTAGTGATCTTTTACTTCAGGTCATTGTTGTCCAGTATCTTTGTTCCATACACAATATCTTCAACATAACCCCACTGAAATAAATCCAGGGCTGTGGTATCTGGTGAACGAGGTGTCCAGGGAATTGGATCATCCCTTCCAATCCACCGGTCTGGAAATGTTTGATTTAGGAACTCACCAACATGCAGTCCCCAATGTGGTGGTGCACCATCTACCTGCAAAATGATGGTTGGTTGAAGGTCATCCAGTTGTGGTGACACATATTCAGTCAAAAGGTCAAAGGTCAACATTTATGGCAGTGGTTCTCAACTGGGGGGGTGTGGACACTTTCGAGGGGGGCGCGAGCAAATGAGGGGAGCACGTCGCGAGTGACATTGTTGTGTGTGCGTTAACGACTACTGTTGTACATCACAACATTATAAATCACTCGACACATACTCTCCCCTCACTCATGGCTTGAGGTCCATGAGTCAATGATAAGGTGAGTGGAGTTCACTTTCACTTTCTCACAGCTTCATCTACAGAGCTATATAACCCACCACGTCCTCGTCATATAGATCTGTCGCGTTACTTTTAGATTAACTGGGGAGGGGGTCTCGTCCAGCACATCGTCCCCCTTGCAAATGTGTTTTCGTGGGGCAGCAGGCAGTCAATCCTACGGTGAGTGGAGCTCACTTTGACTTTCACACAGCTTTATCTACGGAGCTATATAACCCACCACGTCCTCATATAGGTCCATTGCGTTACTTTTAGAATTACGTACCACCCCCCAACCCCCCAAATATATGTCTGTCTGTCTGTCTGTCTGTCTGTCTGTCTGTCTGTCTATCTATCTATCTATCTATCTATCTATGATAGATATGTTATGCTAATGCTAACTACTGTAATTGAACATTACAGAGGATGCTTCATCCCCACTGCCATTACACCTTAGAACATCTTGGCAAATGGAAAATAGATCAAATATTTTGTAAATAATTTATTTCTTGTTTTAATTTTTATTTTGAATTCTTCTCTTTTCTTAACCAATACAGGCCCAGTGCTACTTTTCTGGCAGTTCCCAAAGGAATTTTCTTCTATATTTAGCCTTTTGTAAGTGATTTATCACCATTTATTATAATATTATCATCTTTAGTTTGCCTTTTTCAGTGAAAATCTATCTATCTATCTATCTATCTATCTATCTATCTATCTATCTATCTATCTATCTATCTATCTATCTATCTATCTATCTATCTATCTATCTCTCTCTCTCTCTCTCTCTCTGCCTGTCTGTCTGTCTGTCTACAGTATACACACACACACACACCTACACACACACACACACACACACACACACACACACACACACACACACACACACACATATATATATTTCTATATGGGCTCTATTGGATTAAAGACTATTGCAGGAGTTTTAGTCCTTCCACTGATATTTCCAAACAAGGAAATGCCAATGGCTGGCATCAGTAAAGCCGTGGGGTTGGCATGGACTAAAGTAAGCTGCTCCTACTTACTTGAAATTTCTTTGGACTTGATCTAACTCATGAACTTGCATAACTCTGATCCAAAAACAATTGTACAGCCAAAATATGTTACAGAGAGCCAGAGGACTGGTGGTTGTAGGCATTTGCCACACACATATACACACATACACACATATGCACTCTTGTGTAGTTTTTGGCACTGTATGTGACTGGATTTATTTTCAGAGCGAATACTGTCAGGATATATGAGGATTTGCATTCTGCTTTATTCAGAAGAGCTAAATGGAACAGTGCAATGTGTATGTTGTCTGTCAACAGTTTTTTGTGTTGATGATGCACATTGCTTCAGACAACAAAGAGAAGCTCTGCATGCCTCCCATGTGCATTTGAGTGTCCTTAAAAAAACCAACACTGAATGACTAGCGATAAAAGAAGAGGCTGATTATAGGTTATGAGAGCTTGTAGCGTTTCATTAGCTGGATTCAGTGAGGAAATAAAATGTGAATATATTATATATTCTGAGCTAAGTGACACACTCACATGGCTTCACATGTTCAAGCCAGAAGGACTTTGTGAAGTACAAGAGAAGGGTTTTATTTGGCGACCTGCTGCTTCTCAGGAATCTGTCCAAATAACTGTAATGATGTTTATTTTTTAGTTTAAATGGGTAATATTATTATTGCACTTCTGCACAAAAGAGAATTGTCTGTTTTTTTTTTCTTTTCCATAAAAAAAAGACATGGAAAACGGGACACCAGAACCAAAAGTACTCTACATGTGTTCTTCATCTAGTGTGAAAAAAGCACTAAATCAACTGTGTGTAGAGAAGACGCTCTCAGTGGAAGGATGAAGAAACTCCATGAGAACAGAAGATGGGAGTTAAGATGTGGAGGTCTGGTGCCAGGGTACTTCCTTAATAGAGTATTTTCCTGCAAAGCTAAGCATTTTTGCACACGGTGATCATAAAAATTCATTTCCCAAAAAAAAAAAGTCCTGTGTGAAAACAAAGACACTTTGAAGATGTCCAACTTGTGCTGCATCTTGCATTTCATTTCAGCTAAAAGTTAAAAAAAAACAAAAAACAACATAAACCTTTCAGAGCTGGAAGAGGACCAGAATTCATGCTGATCTGCCAGACATCTCGAGATATTCTTAGATTGAGAGATTAATGATATGGTCAAGTTGCACACGGCACACAGCCATCGCATGTTTTGGCTGTTCTTGGATAAATGATTTCACAAACACTGTTACATAATACATTTAAAATCTAAAGTTTTCATGACTACAGATATTGCACAAACCTATGGTCTTATGAGTCATTGAGCAACTTTTGGCTCCACTTGTGCTGCTTTGAGGTCTTAAAAAAAGCATTTAATAGGTGTAAGGGTGACACAATTTAAGGGGAGGTAGAGTCTGTGCTCTTCCAATGAACCTGATATTATTATTTCATCATTTAAAGCTTTAGGTTGTTTATGAGAGGAACAATTTCAGAGTGCCATGCGAGTTTACAAAGGTGTAGTATGTCACCATTGCTATTCTTGAAGGCTAAAAGCTTTCTGTGCCCTACAGCCTTGGCGGTAATGCTGACGGACAGCTTGCTCACTCCCTCTGCCCGACAACAGTCACTCCTCTCAGCTGAAGTAGCGGGGAAACTGTGAATGCCCCCGTTGTGGAAAAAAAAAAAAAAAGAAGTGTTTGCGAGCTCAAATATGTTGCATGTCAACATGAGCGAGAGTGTGACAGAACGTGTTTGACAAGTCGACTGTTCTTTACGTTCTGTGCAAAAACCGTACGTACAGACTGTGCATGTGTCTGCAGCTCAGATCAGACGGAGAAGATGAAAAAGGGGGGGGAATACTCGCTTAACCGAACCTTGGAGCGGAACCAAAAACCACAAAAGTAGCTCTGGATCCAGCATCCCTGAGACGTCAAGCAGGACAGAACAGAGCAGAACAGTGGTTCTATTCAAACCAAACCATTTTTCCCTGGCACCAAACTGAATGGGTACAAAGTGAGATCACTCTTTTTTTCTTTCTTTCTTTTTTTTTTTTTTGCAATCACAAAAATGTAATAAAAACAGAAAATAAAGCTTTTTTCCACCTTCCAAAACAGCAGCTGATTCTGATGGGTTTTGTAGTCGAATGCAATAAAGTTTCTTGGTATAGCTAAAGGCGCAAGGCACGAAAGAAAAAATTGTTTAGGCTAAGGCTGATGGGGCCTCAGTTTTTCCTGGTGGAGTTGTTTCTTTTCGGAAGTAAAGGCGACTGGAAATGTTTTTCTCACCGGGCAAGAGCGGAAGAATAAATTCAAAGTATGTTTCCACATTTACTGCTTTGCTTCTTTCTTCTGTCAGGTCACTGCAACTAGAAACGTCAATCAGATCAAATGTGTGACTGTGAATCATACATGCATTTTTTTTTGGGGGGGGGGGGGGGGGGCAGGTCTAGCTGTCTCTTCAACAACCTCAGTGAAATCCTAACAGACAGTTTCCTGATTAAAGTGACCCTGTGAAAGAAAAACAGGTGGTTTTCGTCATAAGTCGGGTTGTCTTCCAGGTGTTAAACTAATAACAGTGTGTTCGAATGGCTGAGTATGAATGTAAATATTTTTTTCCTAATGCAGAAAACATATGTAGCTACCATGGAGTATTAAGGAAAAACTGAGAACAGACAGACTTTTTCATCTTGAGAATTAAAGGGTCATTGGGTAGTATTTAGTGACATGGATCAGTCATTATGTTACATGCACAGCTCAGTGGAACTATGGTTGTAGCTGTATTTAGACAATTGTCCCAGTTTACATGTGTGGGAGTGTAATGGATTTACTGTTGAAATCATGTCGCCTACAATAGGTGGAGATATTCATTCTCTCAGCTTGTTAGTATTGGGCTATTTCCAGTTGGCCTGTGATGTCATAAACCTCAACAATAGTCAATAGCGGACTAGTAAGTCTGCAACCCAGAGGTAAACTGGGGCAATAATGGACAATGTTGCAAAATTGTACATACCTACTTACTGTTCGCTCTTCTTTTTGTGGAGATGAGATGCATGGTGCTCAACTTCCAGGTCACCTTGTCCCATTCCAGTCCAAATAGTCTGTATATACACAGGAATAGATCGACTTTCAAATGCATTATCTGGGAGTGTTAATCTGACAAATAAAACTTTTATCCCAGTAGAGCTAACATGTTTACATGTACTTTTAACCCATAAAGTCCCAAACACCCACCACTGACCAAAAGCATCTATTCATTCATTAATTTTCTGAACCCGCTTTATCCTCACTAGGGTCATGGGGGTCGCTTGGAGCCTATCCCAGCTACTTATGGGCAAAGGTGGGGTACACCCTGGATATGTCGCCAGTTCATCACAGGGCTGAACATATAGAGACAGACAATCACTCTCACATTCACACCTATGGGCAATTTAGATTAACCAATTAACCTATCAGTGCATGTCTTTGGATGGTGGGAGGAGCTAGAGTACCCGGAGAGAACCCACACAGACATGGGGAGAACATGCAAACTCCACACAGAAAGGTCCCACCCCCATTGACTAGTGTTGGAATCGAACCCAGGACCTTCTTGCTGTGAGGCACGAGCGCTATCCACTGTGCCGCTGTGTTGCCCAAAACAAGAGAAAACATGACAATCCAAAAGTAGTTATTGAATGTGTGGAAATCTCACATTAACCCATATAGACCCAAACAGCCACTGTCGACCAAAAGCATCTACTGATGTAAAATGTTTAATACCTGTTGATCCACTAATCCTATCAATACATGTAAATAATTGGTGTAAAATCCATTTGGACGTTCAGAGGCTCCGTGGTGAACGTGGAAACACCGTCATCTTCTACAACATTGATTCACCAGGAAAACCCATGGAGTTGGATCAATGACAGTGGATGGAGACGTTTGGTTTATGCTCAATTAATGATACTTTTGTTGAAAAAGTCCCTTTTTTTCCAGTTTTGTCTGTTTCTGATTAAATAACCCTCAACTTTAATCTGAACTTTTTATAAACATTTTATGATCACCAAATTAAATACATAAAAATATGTGATTTTCACTGAGAAAAAATGCAAAATACAGAGGATAATATTATAATAAATGGTGATAAATCACTCAGGAAAGGTTACAGAGAAAGAAAAAATCATTTGGGAACTGACACAAAAGTAGCACTGGGTAAAAGTCCAGTTTTACTCAGACTAACACAATAATTTGGTTTGTAAATGTCATGTAAACCTACTGAGTAAAGTTACAGAATGCAGCCAAATGAACACCCCCCACCTCACCTTACCTTATGGTGGCCACTTCAACTGTGGGAGGCTCTTTTCAGAACAATCACAATGCACTGATGTCTATGAAGAGGAGTTTTTTTTTTTTTTTTACATTCACCTTTGATTTCAAAGCCAAGTGCCAGTGTTTCTACAGTGGCACTATGTTATGCTAATGCTAACTACTGTAACTGAACATTACAGAGGATGCTTCATCCCCACTGCCATCACACCTTAAAACATCTTGATAAATGAAAAATAGGTAAAATATTCTTTAAATAATTTGTTTATTTCTTGTTATAATTTTTGTTTTGCATTCTTCTCTTTTCTTGTTAAGACCCAGTGCTACTTTTGTCACACTTCCCAAAGGAATTTTCCTCTATATTTAACCTTTCTTAAATTATTTACCGCCATTTATTGCAGTATTATCATCTTTAGTCTGCCTTTTTCAGTAATCAGTAATTTCCTATATTTAATTCACTGATCATGTAGATGTTCACAAAAGCTCA
The DNA here is from genome assembly GCF_902148855.1 of Sphaeramia orbicularis. Classification (NCBI taxonomy): domain Eukaryota; kingdom Metazoa; phylum Chordata; class Actinopteri; order Kurtiformes; family Apogonidae; genus Sphaeramia; species Sphaeramia orbicularis. Next base: position 41,191,651 of record NC_043972.1, on the reverse strand, counting down.
GATTAAAGTTGAGGGTTATTATATCAGAAACAGAGAAAACTGAAGAAAAATTGACTTTTTCAGCAAAGATATCAATAACTGGATGTAAATCCAAGTGTATCCATCCACTGACATTGATCCAACTCCATGGGTTTTTCTGGTGAATCAATGTTGTAGAAGATGACGGTGTTTCCACGTTCACTAGAGAGCCTCTGAACATCCAAATGGGTCATATCTGATGACGATGAAAAGACAAACTGTATTTTACACCAATTATTTACATGTATTGAGAGCATCAGTATATCAACAGGTATTAAACAGTTTAGATCAGTAGATGGTTTTAGTCGATGATGGATGTTTGGGTCTTTATGTGTTAAGCTGATGGACGCTGAATTTCCTGCCGTTTGCTTCTATTAATGTGGCCATAATGCTCTGTTAAAGATATGGCTGGCTTGCTTGTAATATACAGCTGACATAAATAAGTGTAAGGGGTGGGGGGACGAAACATACAGCATATGCAGTGCTAGTAATTATGTCTATAAACACATCTAAAGTGCATACTGTACATTCAAACATACTCAACAGTAGATATATGAGAAGGTACATTATGTGACACAACGGCTATGGCATGAATAAAGTTCTTGACAGGATGCATGTCGAGGGGCAAGTGTCTTTATTTTAGCACCATACTCAGCGGGTATCGTGATAAAACATTAGCCTCGCTTGTGCTGCCAATGGTGAATGATGAAAAAGACAGGCTCACAACCTTAAATGGAGCTGCAGACATGTTTCCAATGTCAGCGTCATAATATATCAGTGGGTTTTAGCTGTTGATGCAGCCAAGACTAAATGTTTTGTGTGTTATGGTTTGCATCCAGATTAATATTTTGATATTCAGTGATTTTATAACAAACTCCGGATCGAGCCATAGTGTCTGCAAACAAAAGTGGGGGAAATCATACTGCAGAAAACTGGAAATGGTTTTTGGAAATTGATTTTGGTTCTTTTGTTGTCTACTATTAATGGGGGTTTTGCTACTAGTTAGTAAGGCTTGTAGAAGCCAATAATGTAATAACAACCGATAACGTAATAACGGCCAATATTATAATAAATTTGCCATTTTTAAAATGTAATAGGCCAATAACGTAATATCTGGCTTACAGTGTAATAAAAGTCCTGAACCGATAACGTAATAACTTTTGGCCAATAACATTATAAGTTATTAGCTGGTCATTACATTATTGGACTGGTAGAAAAAAAATATTTGCAAATGTAATAACTGAGCCAATAACGTAATAAGTTATAACGTTACTGGCCAAAATCTATTACGTTATCGGTTCAGGACTTTTATTACAATATTGACCAGATATTACGTTATTGGCCTATTACATTTTAAAAATGGCAAATTTCTTATATCGGCCATTATTACGTTATCAGTTGTTATTACATTATTGGCTTCTACAAGGCTGTGTATTGGTAAGAATCTGGTGATATAAAACACATAATGGTGCAGATCATATTCAATACATTGTGACATGCAGCAAAGTAATTTATATACTTTTACCCCGCCCCCTGAGGGGGAGGCAAGGCATACTGTTTTTGGTTCAGTTTATTTCTTTGTTTGTTTGTTAACATGTTAGCAGCAAAACTATTGGTTCAATTTGTACCAGATTGGGTTTATTGATTGCCAGTGACCCAGAATAGATGTCATAATATTTTGGAAAAGGTAGGTGAAATTTTTAGAAGCACTCGGAGAGCTCAGACCTCCGCCAAGGCAGATCAGTGCCCTGGATTTTGATGAAAATTTCAGGAAATGTTGATACTGGCACAAGGAACAAATGATTAATTTTTGGTGGTAATTGGGGTCGGGGGGGTGCCACTGATCTGCCTTGGCGGAGGTCTGCGCTCTCTTTTCTAGAAAAGCACTCGTAGAGCACAGACCTCCGCCAAGGCAGATCAGTGGGCCCCGACCCCCAATCACCACCAAAATTTAATCATTTTTTCCTTGTGCCAGTATCAACATTTCCTGAAATTTTCATCCAAATCCGTCCATAACTTTTTGAGTTATCTTGCACACGGACAAACAGACAAACCAACGCCATCAAAAACATAACCTCCTTGGCAGAGGTAAAAAAATCTTCTCATTTTAATTATAATGGGCAAAATATGGGCAAGGGGTGGGGTTTGTTGTGCATGGCACCACTTATTTATATATAACTTCAGGAAAACTTATCATAATTTAATGAACATGCATTAATGAAATCTCAGTGAGCTCAGCATTTGTTTTCACCACAGTATCATATTATTACTTTTGATTGAGCAAAAATAATTAAGAGTTGCCTGTATCAGTAAAATATGAAGTGTAAATGCTTCAAGGCTTCTTTATGAACCTGCATTAAACAATATTTTTTATTATTAGTTGTAGTACTTTATTTTACCAGGTAAAATCAATTGAGAACAGCTTCTCATTTACAATGATAACCTAACAAAAGGCCCGGACTGACAAAAACAGTGACAAAACAAAACAGAACAGAACAGACATTCTGTGTATTTAATGTTATCTGTTAGCTGGGCGAAAGAATAGTGTCTTCCTTGTATTTGATTTGAATATGACACATTCAGCAAAATGTTATGTGCCTTCTTCATGTAGAAGCCAAAATGAGCTTTGATTTCACTTCAGTTGCTGCGTGAGCTGTTCAGGCACAGATTCAGCCATCGGTTGAGCTATTATTAGTCAGCAACGTTTGGTAATGTTGACTTTAGCAGTGCTTCCTTTAAGCTACTTCCTGTCTCAGTTTATGTTGAGGACTCAATGGGCTGAAGACAGATGACAAGGATTAAGGGTTTAAACAAACAAAGTAAAGTAAAAATATTCAATTTTTTAATGAATAATAATTCAAAACGTGTTCACTAAGCATTGTACATTTATTTATCTCATTTAGATGAATGATACACACATCCTGAGCAGACCAGAGGTTATATCAAAGATCCTCAGTTTACAAAGATGCTGCATGTATGCTTTGCAGATGACATGAAATGGTTCACTTCCTGTCTCCAAAGTGGGCGGTCAGAGAGGTTGAGAATTTCATGTGGATGGATGAGAGAAGATTAAAAAAGTCTAAAGCTATAAAATAATAATTCACATCTGACTAATTTTACTTGTTTTACAGGCCTGTAGAAAATGTGAAGGTTTTTTTTTTTTTTTTTTCATAATAAAAATTCACAAATATCTGACTAATTTGACTTTTTTTTTTTTTACTACAGGTAACTAATTTTATTTTACTGTAATTATCATTCACTTTTTTCTCACTCATTTTTACCTCCTTCAACAGAAACTAGTCTAATACAATGACGATGTTCTCCCGGTCTATGCATTTGAGAACATTCAACAGATATGTGTCTTGTGAAAGCTGGGTCTAATTTTTACTTGGATGATTTAGTGGAAAGCAAATCGGTCAAAATGTATCAACCACATTCATTTCCCCCAGTGGAAAGAATGGAACACGGATGTGACACTCAAACAGGAAATGACTTCCCTGAAATGTGTTTGGTTATACATTGATTGTCCTTAAAGTATTTTCACTGACTGTCATTTGATTGTGAGGACTAGTCTGAGTTTAACTGGATTCTTTTAACCTTTGACATTTTACTCAACCTCCTGACATTTTCAGGTTAAGGGTCAAACTAAAGTATGACGTCCTAACCCTGACCCTAACCCTTAACCCCATTTCCCACAGGAAAAAACATAAAATTAGCATAATGTAAGCTAGCTAGCTCATGTGGTACAAACTATCATCTTTCAGTTTGTCATTTTCCATAAAGTCGGTCTCTGCTGTCTTTTTCAATCTGCAACTTCACAGCCACTAATAGTACATTTTACCATGAAAATTATTTGGTAACAGAGCTATTTTGTGTAAATTCCAACCTAATAACCCTACACGGCAAACCATACCTATAATTAAACATCAAAATTCATAAAAATGTAGACTAGATACTTTGTCTCAGGACAAAAGGTATTGAAAAACCCGACAGAAGGGAGGGACCTATCATTAGTCATAGAAAATTAGGTGTTAAGTATCCTCAAAATGCCTTTTTATACTGAAGGAAAAAGGATAAATAGGTTTCGTTATTACTCTACATCTGACTTGAGTTAATACATTTTTTTTGTCATTTGTATGTACTTTAACTGCAGGCTGTGGGTCTCTGGGAAACAATAATTTTCTGTTAAGTAACACAGTGTGAGAAAAAATCAAACCCAGATGGGATTTTGGCACATCTCAGTAGATGGGAGCACCTCCAGGAAAAGAACCGATCGCCAAACTGAACACTGAGGTCCTTCTGTGCATCTCTTAGATGTCCTGCCTGCTCTCATTAGAAGGAGCTCCCACTGTTGCAGTTTATCAGTTTATCAAGTTAAAGGCCTTGTATGGTTGTCAGGACCAGTCTGGGTGTAGACATCCAGACACTGGAGGAGACATACGGTACTTCTATTACTCTACCATCATGTTCTGTGTGTTTGTTTCGTCAAAGTTTCCTTCAATATCATCTGAATTTGAAGGAAAGTTCCTGGCATTTTTGGATGACAGTTGTATTTGACAATGCCAAAAAGTCATTGGACCAACAGCAACTTCAAATAACAACCTCATCTTTTGGAAATACACTCCTGAACACGTCATGTCTATAGTTCCAATGTGCTCAGCTGATATCACACCAGACCAGACAATTAGGTGTTTTCTGGAGTTCCTAGTCTGGCTCAAAAGACGGTGTCTATTGGAAAATGCTTCTCATTGACAAGCGATTTCAATCAGTGTGTTACCTCTTTCAAAATCCCCTTGCTTCATGAAAAAACAATCACTACTATCAAATGGTAAATGGACCTGCATTTATATAGCACCATTCCAGCTTTATAGTCCTCACAGCCTTTTACACTGTGTCATTCACCCATTCACAAAACAATCACAGGAAGGAATTTTAAATTAGATTAGATTTGATTAGATTTTATTGATCCCACTACAGGGAAATTCAACGATCAAGGCAGCAACATAATAAAGTGCAAGGAAAAAAGTGCACATGCATAAAAATAGTGCAAAAAAACAAGACATTGCAAAAAAAAACCCAAACAATATGAAATAAAAAAAAATAATAATAATAGTAATAAAAAACTATACAGACTATATACATATTTTCAACAGAGAGGAAATGTTGGGGTTCACTGCCTTGCTTAAAGACACTTCAATGTGAGGTCAGAGGTCAGGAACCGCCCACCTTCCAGTTTATGGACAACCTGCTCTACTAACTGAACCAAACACCTGCTTGGACCCTTTGTGCTCCGGGGGGGGGACAACGATGGAAACTAAAAAAAGAAAGGAGACACTGGAATTAATGAAAGAGAAATTGAGGAGCTGGAAAATTCAAGAAGTTCTACCAAACACACTGTCTTGCTGTTTTCAGATATGGTGTGTGTACAAAGAACTAGAGAAATCAAATCTTTAACTTGTACCCTCTGGCAGACGTTTCCAGACCCTAAAGGCCAGTACAAACCATCTAAAGAACTGTTTTTATTCCACGGCCACAACTGCACTGAACACTGCTGGACATTAATATAAGTGTGGAATGCTGAATGTTGTCCAGGGTATATGATGATTTTTTATGTGTCTTTTATACTTCTAGTGACATTTTTTTATGCTGCTTTTTTTTCTTTTTTTTTTTTTAGATATTTATGCCATCAGGGTTTTTCTTTTATATTTGTGTTTTTATACTCTTTTATATATACTATTTATACTTTTTATGGCACTTAGGACAGTTGCACTTTTTAATTTCGTTGTACCTGTACAATGACAATAAAGACATTCTATTCTATTCTATTGTATTCTATTCTATTCTATTCTATTCTATTCTATTCTATTCCATTATGCTCCTCTCTCTCCCTGACCTTTTCTCTCCTAATTTTCTCTTCTATTTACGCCCCAGTGAATTCATGTTTCTGACTTGACTTCTTCCCTGGAGTCTCTGTGCTTTATCACCTCAGGTTTTCCCTGGATCATCTCTGGACCTGCTGCTGTGGTCCTGCCTCTCTCCTGCCTTCATCGTCATCACTCACTTATCCATATAGTTATGATAGTGTTTATTATATAGTTCCATAGATGCTCTAGTTCAGTTATCTTGCATCAACTGCATCCATGTATCTCCCCCTACTTCCCCCCTTCTCCCCCAGTCTCTCTCTACCTCTATCGCTCTCTCTTTTTCTCCTCCTTTACCCTCTCTCTTTTACTCCAACTGGTCAAGGCAGACGGCCATCCTTCAGGAGTCTGGGTCTGCTCCAGGTTTCTTCCTGTCAAAGGGAAGTTTTTCCTCGCCACTGTCACCAGTCACAAGTGTTTGCTCCTGGAGGATTCTGTTGGGTTTCTGTAAATTGGCTTAGAATCTGGTTTTGACCAACTCTATATGTAAAGTGTCATGAGATAACTTTTGTTATGATTTGGCACTATATAAATAACATTTTATTTGATTTGATATTCTATTCTATTCTATTCTCGTATACTTTCCACTTTGTCACTTGGCATTTTGCTAAATACCACAAAGTTTACAAGACAGAATAAATACAATTTAATATCAATACATCATACTTTAATACTGATTTTTTTCTTGTTGTCTTTATGTCGTGAAACCTTTGCTTTGCAGTGAACCTTACATCACCCATCACCTCCTACTTAGCTCTTTGAAAAATGACCATAAATCACAGCCTTTTGGGGGTTTATTGCTTTAACCCTTCATAGAGCACTCATAGAAATACTCTGAAATTCAAAATTTAAACCATAGTGTGTTATTTTAGGACATAACAAGACTTTAATACTTTTGTGAAATTTTGAATTTTTTTTTATTTTCATGTAGAAAATCAAGGTCAGTAAAGTTACCATATTTGGTTCCTTGCCTATAAGTGGCAAAAAAACAAACAAAACAAAACAATCCAGGAAGTAAATATAAGAAAAATCAAAGAAAAACATGTAATTTGAAAAAACTTGTATTTTTACAAAATTAGAACATCCCTTTTAGAACATTAGACCAACATAAGTGCTGATCCAGACCCCTGTCCACATCCACATTCTCCCTTTGAACATCATTCCTTACATTAGTACCATTACTTCATGGTACCTAACAAAGCAGGTACACTCACTGTTCATGCAGAGGTGGACCTTACAGACCCTGTAGACCACATTGGACATGAGATTGTTGCCTCACTGTCCTCACTGGAGCTGTTGCTGTCACTGTCTTGTAATGTGTGCGAAAATTACCAAAAATAGTCACTTGCTCGATAAAGGCTTATTATTTACTTTATCAAAAAACTTTGATGGAAAATCCCCATAATTACCCATCGTCTGATGACTGCAGTGAGTCAGTCAAAAAACATTTCATATGGCAGAACACTAGACAATTTTACTCTTGTAGGGGGTTTGTGTGTGTTTGAGCCAAAGAGACGTTTGAGGTCTGTGGGGAAATCATCACTCATTACATGTTACAGCTTTGTGTTGCTCTCCTTTGGGGATGCACACACTGGGAAAAACAATAGCAAGGCTGCTTGACTTATTTTGGGAACACGGTTGTCCCTGTAGCACTCAGTGTTTTTGCACCGTTCTGGTTACATGACATGTATTAGCTAAGAAAATAGTTTAACCTCCATGTCATTACTGTCACTATAACTCTGCCTTCACACCCACACTCTTGTTAAATAGAATACAATACAGCATGACTAAGAAATATCATCCTACTTTAAGCCTTTAAAAAGCTCTTAAACAGGCGAGAAACCACATTTAGCATCTTCTTTGTTACTTCTGTCATTAGCCGACACCCAAAGGTTACACCAGGCTAAGAGTTACCTCGGAAACAGCTAACAACCCAAACCATAAACACACAAATTTCAGCTTTAATATCTTCCTCCTGACACTATTCATGAGATTTACCACTTTCCAGTCATTTGTACAGGAGTTGGCACGGTCCCATTCAGTCATTTTTCTTTTATGAAAATCAGTCCCTCTTCCAAGGAGATTATTGATAACAGATTTGGTTTCTGTTGCTGACTAAATCATTTCTGTTTAGTTCATTACTTTCAGTTTATTTGTGTCAGTCTTCGTCTAGCTATAAAGTTGCCAGACAAGCAGTTTGATGCATGTCATGGTGCAGACGTATAGTTTTTGTTTGGGATGAGTCACTGGATTTGATATAAGTCAACAAAATGCAGACAGATAGATAGATAGATAGATAGATAGATAGATAGATAGATAGATAGATAGATAGATAGATAGATAGATAGATAGATAGATAGATAGATAGATAGATAGATAGATAGATAGGTAGATAGATCTTTATTGTCACTAGTCGCTTTTCCATTGACCCTCAAATTGCACAAATATAACATGCACATAAAAATTTACCTAATGGAAAAATGACAATTTCGCCAAAAGTCTAATTTTCGATTAAAAGTTTTTATGCTGACAAGAAGTGGTTTTTCTGGCGTAGCGGAAATGGTACATCACACAAAACTGCAAAGGAAAGACCTTGTTGTGGAGACGTAAACAACACAGAAATTCGTGGAGAATGGATTGGTTGTCAATCAGGCCTTCCTTTATTGTGCACAAGTGAGAAACTGACAAACGAAGCTTCGCCCTCTCTCAGAAGTCAGTTCTGACCCATCCAGGAAGTCAGTCTAACTTATAGTAGCCTGCGCTAAGCTTCAATATGATTGGTTAATATGATGTATGATGCTGTCGCTAAGCAGAAGAAAGAAAATAAGATACAAACGGACAGAATGTAAGACCTTGGAGTTGTCCTGGGAAGTTTTAGGGAGTTGGGTTATGCTGTATCTTGTGGTATCGTTAGAGACAAACTAGCTTAGAAAACATGCAGAATTGAGAAACTGACTGAGAGTAAACATTCATATCTAGGCCTGTGGTTAGAAAGAGAATGAAAACTGAAGAGCTATCATAGGTGTCTTATAAACTAATACAAGACTTATGGTCAGTTTTAAAATCAGTATTAACAACCTTTTTCCGCAACTAGGATCGGGTGAATTAAAAAACGGATGTTGGCAGATGTTACAACAAGCGAAGAAGAAGGAGAAGTAACATGTTGCAGTATGTGTGGGCACACCAGGAAACCCAATCATTTTTTAATTTAGTACGAGATAGAGGGGTAACATATAATAATATAATAATGAATATATCTCTAAATCAACACCATATTTATGTTCGTCGCCATGTTTATGGAATGACTTCTCGTGTTATCTCGCAACAATAAACAAATAATTTCTGATTTAATGGAAAAACCAACATTACGCACTTCTGTTTTTTCCACGTTTAGTAAATATCGGTAAAGTTTTGAACAGATGTCCAGTGGAAAAGCAACTAATGTCACAGGAACAACAAAATATAACATAGTATTAAAGAAAAAGTCGGACTGTGCACAGGCTTCAGAATAAAATATTAATACACATTACACATTAATACACTAATAGATAGATAGATAGATAGATAGATAGATAGATAGATAGATAGATAGATAGATAGATAGATAGATAGATAGATAGATAGATTACTATAGGCAGTTCCACTACATGTTATAAATGTGGTACAAAACTGTCTGTTCTTCTGTTCTTATGCGGTGCTGATGCAGTGTTGTTTAAATGTAGCCTAAGGAAAAAAACAGTTGACTCCAATCAGCTGCGATTAATGCGTTGCTGCACTTGTGAGTCGTGCCGTGGCACATTCTTGGAAATCATTCAACATCCCATTTGGGTCCCCAAGTCAGTGAAGGGGGCTTGTCACTGGTTTTAATCATTAAACTGGCTGCAATTGTCGGGGCAGAAAAGTGAATAAGTAAAACTTTCCGTTCTTTCACCAGCTACTGTTGACATGCCTCATGCAGGGACCTTCACTGCAAAGCTGGTAAGAAGTAAGAAAAACAGTTGGTCTGTGCAGAGAAGGAACCTGTCCTAACATGTCCAGATGTTCACGAACAGAATTAACCCATAAAGACCCAAACAGGAACTGGTGACCAAAGCAATCTACTGAGCTAAAATATTTAAGAACTTCTTAATTAATTCTATCAGTAGATGTAAATAATTGGTGTAAAATGCAGTTTGTCATCTTTTCATGGTCATCAGATATGACCCATTTGGACGTTCAGAGGCTCCGTAGTTACCGTGGAAACATTGTCATCTTCTACAGCATTGATTCACCAGTAAAACTCATGGAGGTGGATCAATGACAGTGGATGAGACACTTGATTTATGTTCAGTTTTTGATATCTTTGCTTCAGTTTTCTGTTTCTGATATAATAATCCTCAACTTTAATCTGAGCTTTCATGAACATCTACATGATCAGTGAATTAAATACAGGAAAATACATGATTTTTTTTTTTTTTTTTAATTATCTTATTGAAAAAAGTTAGGTTTTGACATTGAAAAATTGTACAGATACACAAACTATCTACCAGAGAGTTGGTGTAAAAAACAAAAACATTTACAGCAGCTCATTACTGTCTTGGCATACAAGTTTTCAGAGTAAAGAATCAATGTATAAATAAAAACACAAAAAACATAACAACATATTTCCTTCAGTTAGAGGATTTTGAGTCCATATACATGCAGTCATCTCAGCAAAATCAGGTCTCAAAAACCTCACATATTTCATCTATCCCTCCCAGTGTTGCACAAAATAATCCATCCTCAAATTTACAATAAAGGTTATTCTTCCTATTCAATAAATTCCCATGGTTATGTCTATCCAGTTGTTTATTGTTGGTTCTTCTTGTGGAAAATACATGATTTTTATTGAAAAAACACAAAATACAAATGATGATATTGTAATAAATGTGATAAATAATTTAAGAAAGGTGAAATCAAGACCAAAATGTATTAAAAGTAAAATAAATAAATAAATAAATAAATAAATAAATAAATAGGAACCTTGGGTCTTTATGGGTTAAATGTATAAAATCTATGAAGCATTCATCACAGTACAAGTAGTCAAAACACTTTAGTCTGTTTTGGCGAATTCAATGCTATTCATTCCTATTTTATTTTGGTTGTGATTACACAACCAGCTGCTGAGGTTCGTACTACCAAGACAAACGTCACTTCTATCTTCAGGTCACAGTTTGTCCTTACACAGAGGCCACATTCACGTAGCCAAAGTACATGGAACAGAGAGGACTATTAATGAAGCTGGAAAAAGGTTTAGGAGAGCTCAGACTAAAATGTTCTAATACACTTAAAGAACATGTAATATCCGTTATTTGATGTGTCATTTAAGTAATTTTTAAGAATTTTGATGTAATTTATATAATATTGAGTAATGTTACGTAATGGAATGGAAATTAGCTTCTGACTAACTAAACAAACATAACATATTATTACCACTTTGCTACTTGTTTTTACTCGTACTTTGTCATGTGCAATTGCCTGTTTGTTTTTTTTTTGTTTTTTTTTCCACTACTGTTTTTTAGAGTTATTGTTTTGCTATTTTTCTTGTGGTATTTCGTGTGTGTGTACATTTGATGATGTGTTGCTGACATCTTTACCCAAAGGATCAATAAAATCTAATCTAATCTAATCTAATCTAAATAAAGGGGAGGATTAAAAGGTAAATTCCTTCACATTACCAAAAATGATCATGTCAGTGTAATTATCCAGATCTTTCATATCAGTTCCATGCTCAATATGATGAAAAGTAGGTCTATGTCATGGTGTTATGCAGTTAAATCGCAACATGAATATAGCTGTCAAAAAAGTAATTAAATAAAGTTCATAAGTACAGTTTCTAATAAAACAAATATTGATTCAGTTTGATTTCTTGCATCTTTTACTCTGCTGATATAATCTTTTTTGGTATATTTCTGAGAAATACCATTAATGGGAGGACGTTTTACAAGAATCCTATGTGTCAGGCTCCATTTCTTTGATAGTGTAAGTAGTATATCGTTGCTGTCAGGCCGAAACTTTGTAAATCCATTTTTGGTCTTTTTTTGTTGTCATAAAACAATTCCATTGGTCAATCTTCACGTTGGCCTGACAGTTTTAGAAAAATTTGACCAATGAAAAGTGTTGAAAATGGCTTGTAGCTACATCTCTTAACTCCATTCATTTATTTAGAATATACATTGTTATTTCCAGTTTCCTGAAAAATAACCATTTTGGACATAAGAGGTTTCCGCCTGACAGTGATGATGTTTTGTATATGATCAGGTTTGAGTGTTGTTTTTGATCAGCTATCATCTGCCAGTTATATCAATGTGCAACGTGATGTCATGAACTGTGTACAGATAACTTCCCCACTTTGGCCTGTTATCTGTACACATTATAAGCTTAAGTGTATGTTCACGCCGCGTCAAATACCACGCAATTCGTGAGTAGGGGTTAGGTTTAGGGTTAGGGTTAGTGGTTACAGATATGTAAACTGGAGCTCTTGGCACTGACATGCGATCAAATGGCGTTGAATATCACGAGAAAGGATGAAAATGCGTACAAATAGCAAGCCAAATGCCATAATAACTGGCATGACATAGAACACGATTTCATGAGATCAGTCTGCAAATATGCATTCCTCTAAGCCTTGCTAAACATCAACTACAGGTGTGTGTCCATAAATTCATCTAATATTTTGAAATTTTGGTAAATTTGCTTGATCTGGTTCTTTGCAATTTTGTACAAGAGAGTAAATGTGCGTAGAGGAAATAGAAACACCTTTTTGGTATAAAAAAAAAAATTAAATGTTGCGAACATTTAACTCAGATAATGACTGATCAGGAGCCAAAATTATTCCTTTATCTTATCTGCAAAAAAGACCTTAAAGTCCTTTTAGACCTGAAACACAACACTTTTGATTAGATCCATGTGTAATGTAGACTACAGCACCACTGACTGGAACAAAATGGAGCCCAGATTACTCACTGCAAACCATCTGATGGAAGTGCTCTTAGGTCAAGTTTTCATTTTTGCTTCAAATTTGTGCAACATTTTATGGAAACAGAGTTAGATATTTCTTTTTATATGCTTTCCTGGCATTGCCACAGAGAACCAACACAAGGTAGATGTAGAGTCAGTAAAGTACCTGAACCAAGACAGGTGGTAGTCATGTCATCACAAATCCTCAAAATAGAATCTCCCTTTTTTTAATGGATAAAGTATTCTTATTTTAATTATCCCGTTGGTGTGATTACAGTGTGATAGTTGTTGCAAAACCTTTATAAGTAAGTTATCAAAATTGAGGTATACAATCATTTATCCCATATTAACCAAGATCAACACTGCAAAAGAAAAATGAAATATCATTTAGTCACTTTAATAAAGGCATTTACACTTTTGCAGGGTGAATTTGTTGTGTATTCATCCCAGTTTTCCACCGGTGCATCAGCAGTACATGTGTTGTATACAGCTGTTGATGATGGTTTATACTTGTTCTACTTTACATAAAAGCCCTAATATGCAAAATATGCTGTGAGATAATACATTCACCCTCTTTAGTGACTCTCCTGTACTTTCTGAAGTATACCCTGGCATCACCGAAGCTGAAATAATCAAGACTATGTGGATGATAAAGATTTCTATCTGTCTGAGCGTCTTACATCCGTCATCTGTCAAGTGAAGTGGGATAATTTAGTCAGTGCTGACAGGCTGTAAAGGCCTTCCTGTCCACTCCTGTAGCCGCAAGGCAGATGAGGCATCTTTGAGGCATCTTGTATTCAGACAGAAGAGACACTGCATGCCTTGTTAAGCATCCATTTCAGAAAATCTGACCACATACTAAACAGATTGTGATGGGAGTCTGTGACATGTAGAATAGCAGGTCCAGGTCATTTACATGCATGAGTTAGCATGTTTAAAAAAAAAAAAAAAATGGGTGGTGGCGGTGGTGGGGATGAAACCATGTGCCAGAAAGAGATGCCATGCTGACAAGTTTCTGTTCTCCACACATGTGGCACTGGCAGTATGTTTTCTTTTTTTTACCAAAGTGAGTCATTGTGGTCTTCCAAACACATTCCTCACTTACCCTCCACTTCCTGAAGGCCTTCTTTGGCCGTTGTTCAGAGAGACTGAATCCAAATTTTTACATTACATTGGGTGGAACTCAGGACTTTTGTTTGTAGCCGTCTATACTTTCATTGTACTGTTTGTTCCTGTTTTCATCCCTGGTCGTGGGGTAAGTTGATATAAAGCACCACAGTGGGCATCTGCCTCCACTTAATGGACTGAAGATTTAATTCAACTCACTCAGAAAGGAAACTGTTATGTTCAAACAGTGCATTGTGTAATATTCAAAACAGAGGCAGAATGTGATGCCAGCTTTGAATAATATGATTCTCTAATCCAAAGTGTTTTCCATTTGCAGTAGAACTACAAAGCACACGTTTCTCATGTATATTGGATGGAGATGGTGCATTGACCCGTGGGAATCCATGGGTTCTGGAAGCAGTAGAGTTGAAAAAATGGGGAGCTGAGCTAAGTTTACTGGTGTAACACACAGATTAGGAAAAAATATAATGAGCCTCATTTTGTTTTGTATTGACATCGACGTGGACCATAGACTTGAACACAGGACTGCACATGACGGTTTGTGAATGTTACTATTCCCGGTAGCACATGAAGCCAGCAAAAGACTTTTACACAGGACTGAACATGATGATTTACTCTGGTCAGTGATCCACTGAACTCTAGTCAGTCTGATCGGAGTCTGCACAGAAAGGTTTGTCACTGTGTTACAGCGAGGGGGGGTCTGGATCGGACTGTTAACAAGCTGGGTGTGACCGGGGACAGACGTTGTGGAACCGGGCCACAGTAACAACCAGACAGACTTTGTTACATGTGACGGTTCTCCCATCGTGTCCTGGTGGTTCCGTTGATGCATCTGGGGCTGTGAACGGACTCATCCGCAGGCCGCCTGTAAGCTCCTTGTAATTTTAAAAACAACTAATAACTCCAAAAGTATTGGTCGTATCAATATGCAGTTTTCTCCCGTCTGATCCTTTACCCAAAATACATAAGTACTCCAAAAGGCACAGGCTAGCTCTGTCCACTTTATCAGTTATAAAGCAGATACACACACATGCACGCACACAGAGGTCACTTGGCTTTTATAATATAAATGTTCAGATTAATGACAAACAACTGTTTCCAGGCGCAACAAACCCCGCCCCTCAAACGTGTTTCGCCCATTATAAGTAAATGGGAAGATTGGGAAAATTTGAACTTTGACCTACTTTTCCCAAAATGTAATGGCATCTATTTTGGGTCACTGGCAATCTATAAACCCAATTTGGTATGAACTGAACCAATAGTTTTGCTGCTAAATTAAAAAACAAACAAAGAAACAAACCGAAACAAAAACAATGCCCCCTGCCTCCCCTTCGGGGGGGCGGAGTAATAATTACACAGGTGATTGGCACTGTGGCCTCACATGAAGAAGGTCCTGGGTTCAATTCCAATACTGGCCAGCAGGGTGGTGGGTTCTCTCCAGGTAATCCAGATAACTCCCACCATCCACAGACATGAACTTCATTGGTTATATGGTCCATCTAAATTGCCCGTAGGTGTGAATGTGAGACTGAATGATTGTTCGATTCTATGTCAACTGCGATGAACTGGTGACACGACCCTCCCAAGGATTAAATGGTACGGAAAATGAATAATCACATTACACATCATTTTGTAGCACTTGAAAGGCAAAATGTAAATATTAACTTTGCATTCATGATTTGCTCATCACACATTAGTGCTCCTAATAACCCTTTATTGGGCAAGTGACCAGTTTTGGTAATTTCAGCACACATTACAAAACAGTGACAGCAACAGTTCCAATGAGGACAGCGAGTCTACAATCTCAGGTCCAATGTGGTCTACAGGGTCTGTAAGGTCCACCTCTGCATGAACAGTGAGTGGACCTGCTGTGTTAGGTACCATGAAGTAATGGTACTAATGTAAGGAATGATGTTTAAAGGGATAATGTGGATGTGGACAGGGGTCTGGATCAGCACTTATGTTGGTCTAAAGTTCTAAAATACATGTTCCTTTCACCTTATACCTGTTTTTCTTAATTTTTTTTAATATACATGGTATTTATAAAGTGACATATACATTTTACTACATGGATTTTATTTTATTTTATTGCCACTTATGGGTAAAGAACCAAATATGGTAATTTCATTAACCGTGATTTTTTGCATAAAAATAAAATTTTAAAAAATCACAAAAGTAATAAAGTCTTGTTATGTCCTCTGTAACATACTATGGTTGAAATTTTCACCTATAAATGTTGAGTGTATAATATTTAGTGGCATTTAGTGGTGAAGTCTCAGATTACATTACTTATCTTCACTTCACCCTCCTCTATGGTGGCCACCACAAAAAATCCAAGTCTTCACATAATCTTTTACTTCATCTGTTCAGGGTTTTTTAGTTAAGGGAATATTTACTCAAACAGACAATGTCAAATTACAGAATAGAAGTTCACCTTAAAGCCAGATGCCACCCAAAGAAGACATCTGTGCTCAGTCACTTTAGAACCATGGTTCTCAACTGGTCTGGCTTCAGGACCCACTGTCACCCCTCAATGACAAGTCATGACTCAAACTGATAACATTTACTATTAGTAACTTCTCAAATTTATTTAATAGAAAGATGGTGTGTTTTGAGCCTGAGTTAATACAGATTATTATTATTATTATTATTATTATTATCATTATTATTATTATTATTATTATTATTATTATTATTATCATTATTATTATTATTATTATTATTGTTATATCATGGTATGAAAACACAGAAAGCAAGTTTTAATCATAAACCAAAAATAACCAGCAGGTGGCGTTGATAAAGAGGAAAGTATTCCCTTTAACATTAAATTGGGTACATTTTAACCAAAGAATTAAACACACTGAGGTTTTTTCCTCAGTGTAAGTAAAACCATATCTGATGTAGTCGTTGTCATACCTGAGTTTCACCATAATATGAATAAAAACTTTTGGGTTTTCTTTTATGCTGTGAAATGTATGATGCTAATTAGCATTACAGTGCATTACCGCCACCTACTGTTGGGGAGTGTGGATGGGTGGGGCTCAGCTCCATAAGAAATAAAGCACAGGATTGGTTCCTTAACATTATTTTTTGCCATGGCAAAGACCCGCGACCCATTGTAAACGGGCTTGTGACTCACTTTTGGGTCGCAACCCACCAGTTGAGAATCACTGATGTAGAAACATGGCCTTCCAACATGGTGGACCTGCTCCCCCTGCAGATGTATACATCTGATTTGCAGTATCACAATGTAATGATTCACATTTTCAGGTGATGATACACTAATAAAAACCTAATTATGAATGTTATATATCCATGTCTGTAAACAGACCCCCTTGATCCCTTTAATTCTTGCACTCTGCACCTTTAAAATGTGATTAATTTCCCTGAATTTGAACTGCAGTGACCTGAGTATATCTGGCACGGTAAGTCTCTCACTCCAGCACATAAAATATACCATCCAATCATTGGCACGATTATGTTACAGCTAAGGAGTCGACCTTTGAAAAAAAATGTAGCCCCATAACTTCCTAGTGGGAAAGAACCACAAATAAATATAATTTATCTGATTGGAAGTAGCCCATATGACACCACAAAGTGAAATTAAACCATTAGGTGGAACGAAGATTAGACAAGAGAGTTATTTCAACTTCATTTGAACCAAACGCTGGGACAAGCTCCTAATTAAACAGTTTTTTGAGAGTAGTTTTGTAGCAGAAATCAAGTGTGCTGCATAACTGTCACACCACCAAAGGGTGAAGAAAAGGTGAGAGGAAAAAGCCATGCCGCCTCTCAGGTGTCAGGACACCACATGCACGTTTTATGATCAAATACGTAGCTTCTTTCTGTGCTGCCTGTCTCCTGGTTATGTTCTCAGGTTACCGGCGATCCATTGGAACGCTAACTGTAAGCGAAACCGTTGACAGCCTGTAACACTGACTGACAGCTAAGGAAGATGGGACACTAAAGGTTGGGTGGATTTGCACAAGCACTAATTTTACTCGCGGAAGACCACAGATAAGTAGTAGGCAGAGTGCACCTGTGTTGGTAAAGTGTTGAAGATGGAGGTCAGGTCAGGTGCTGCTCTCACCTCACACACAAACAACCACAGAGGGAAGACAGCCTGTAATGTTTTTTATTGATGTAACAGATCACAAACTGGCCTCGGAGGGACTGAGCCGAGCCCGGGTGACGGCGGCCTCAGCTGCTCTCCATCATAAAGACCATCCTCTGGGCATCTATCTGCCCTGTGGGACGCCTCCTTTGGGTATGCAGCTGTGATGGAAGCTAAAGTGTTTTTCCTTACGCTCCATAATCTCCCATGTGAATTTCTGGTGTCGAGTTCTGCATGGACAAAAACAGACACAGTTATTGTAAACGACACCACACAACTAGAGTTTCAATTGTATTATTAGGTGCTGTTCCACCCTGTTGTTTTTTTATGTACTTTTGCAATGTGTGTATGTCGCAGGAAATTTGAGCAAAGGTTGAATGATGACAAAAATGCTTGGGGGAGATGGAAAGTGAGTCTACTGATAGAAAAGTAAACCGGATAAATGCAGCAAATAAATGATGAGTAAATGGAACTGCACCCGCAATGCTCTACACAGTGGACTGTTTCTTAAATCAGTAATACTTTTTCAGCTCAAGACCCAAAAGACCCTTACAAAACAGGCAAAAATATGACAAATGACCATAGATCTACACTTTAGTGACTCTTCCAAAAGACTCCCGTAAGTCACTTTTTTACATTAATCACTCTTGCTGTGTATTTTACAGTTTCTGTCTTGCTCCATCATTTAACCCATAAAGATCCAGTACTACTTTTGTTTTTTTTTTTTTCTCTATATTTGACTTTTCTTAAGTGATTTATCATTATTTATTACAATATTATCCTCTGTATTCTGTGTTTTTTTCAGTGAAAATCTGGTATTTTCCTCTATTTAATTAACTGATCAAGTAGATGTTCATAGAAGCTTCAATTAAAGTTGAGGGTTATTATATCAGAAACAGAGAAAACTGAAGAAAAAGTTACTGTTTTTGCAAATATATCATTAACTGGACAAAAAAAACCAGTGTCTCCATCCACTGTGTTTCCATGTTCACTATTGAGTCTCTGAACGTCCAAATTAGTCGTATCTGATGGGTCGTTATCCTCCTTATTTTGCATTTTCTCAGTGTAAGTCATTTATTTTCCTATAATTTACTGATCCTGTAGATGGATAATAAAAAAGGTGAAGGATAATATATAGAAAACTGTAGGAAAAAGTGCCTTTTTTAGCAAAGATATCAATAACTGAACATAAACCCAGTGTGTCCATCCACTGTCATTGATCCAACTCCATGGGTTTTACTGGTGAATGAATGTTGTAGAAGATGACGGTGTTTCCATGTTCACTACAGAGCCTCTGAATGTCCAAATGGGTCATAAACTACATTTTACACCAATTATTTACACTTATTGATAGGATTAGTGGATCAACAGGTATTAAACAGTTTAGATCAGTGGATGGTTTTAGTCGCTGGTGGATATATGGGTCTTTATGGGTTAAGTCATTCCTGTCTATGTCTTTATATCATTAGGTAAATGGCTTCATATATCATTGTATTATACAGTACATTTTCTACAGCACAGCCACAGTAAACCTTAATGCACAATATACTATGTAATTTAAAGTGTTATGTATATAACTCATTAATAGTAGTCATCCATCCACATTGGAAATACTGCAGTGCAACATTCTCTTAATGAGTTTCAATTCTGTGTGGTTAGGCTTAAGATGTGTTATTCCATTAATTTCATGGATCAGTGCATAAAAAAATATCAGTCAGTTGTTCAGCACAAATTAGGTAGCTTCCATTAATTACCAGTAGCTGCTGCCTAACCCATTAATTATGCAGATATTGGCTCTGTCCCATCATGCCTGGTGTACTGTCCATTGGTGCACATTCACAGTAATCTGAAACAACTGGTGTCTCAGAAACAGTTGTACATAATGTAAATAATTGTAAATTGCTAAAGGAAACCTATATGTTTTCAGATGTTTTCAAATGTTTAGCTCCACTGACAACACAACTCATCAACTAATACTAGCTAACAAGTTATTTTTCTATTTTCTAATTATGGAAATGATTGATGAGACATTCAGCTTTGACATCGCATATGTATCTTTAGCTCACCAGCCAATTGTGAAGGTGTCGTCATCATCATCATCGTCGTCATCATCGTCGTCGTCGTCATCATTAACAATTTCTTCAATCATCTTCTCCAACAAAATTACTGTTCAGATTCATTTCATATTTTTTATGTAGCTTCTTTGCGACAGTGTCTACAAAGTTCATTCATAGTTTTGGGAAAGATTTAGATTTTTGAATTTTTGATGAATTTTTCAAATATTAAAAATGTGCCTTTACTTATAATAGGACATATTTTGATGGCTTATAACGTAGACATGGTTAGAGATATCAATATCGTTACAACTGAATACTGACAGGAAGTCATACATGGGCTTTCATTTAATTAACTGAGTTCTCCTCCAGTGAAAGTACCACCCACTTCTATCGGGAGATTGATCTCCTGCATCAAGACCACAGGACTCTAATAGAGGCAGAACCTGACAACCTCACAGATTCAAGTTGGTATTGATTCTTCACAGAACATGCTGGTGAGATACAACTCCATTGTTTCAGATTTTTTTATTAGAGTCAGATTAGGTCAGATCAGGTTTACTGTCAGGTATGGTGTTCACAGTTGAACGAATGTGTCTTTGAAGGAAAAATGAACCAAGTAGCCTATGATAGTTAGAAGTAGTAAAAAAATATGTACTTTGAATTACACATACAAAAAAAAAAACATTAAAGTAAAAAGTTATAGAAATAAATAAATAAAATTGAAAGTAAGAAATAAATAAAATAAATGTAATAAAATTATTTAGAACAGACAAGAAAGAAATATATGTGCACACAATATGCATATACATGCATGTACAATTGATCCATTTTACAGAGGCTTCACACATAAATGACAATTATATTTATGCATGAAGAGCTGCAACCGACTGATGTTTACCATTTGATTGCATACTGTACATATGCATTGTGTCTCGCAAACTGATTGAAAATTCTGGTAAAATCTGTGATACATGTGAATGAATCCTGTTTTTGTTTGACTTTGAGCTTGAAGAGGACGCTATTTAATCTGATCGTTTATGTCAGTGTTTAATTAGAATCATGTGGTACTAACAATCTGCAAATGTGCACGGTTTGGATGGGAATTTCATGTGTCAGCTGCTACTAGGGCTGAATCACAACAACCACAGCATCTGCTTCACAGTATCTCTGTGGTTAAATGTTCTCAGACATGACATAGCGTCGCTATAGTCACCTACTACACCTACAGCATAATAAGCACCTCCATCCCACGCTGCACCGTCCTTCAGAAGCCTCATAGAATATCAAACTTGAGAGGCTGTAAAGCAACAGAGGACCACTGACGAACTCCTAATGTTACTTAGTCGGAGAAGTTATTTGAGAGATGCCACAAGAGGTGTTGTGTGACCTTAGACTCATACTTAGGTCATTTTCCTGTCATTTATTAGCCATAACTGGCAGTTTGTATGACCTTACCACCTGTTTTTCCTGCTGAGTTGAGTTACAAATAAAGCTGCCGTAAATCTAATTACATTAACCCATAAAGTGCTACTTTTGTGGCTGTTTCCAAGTTAATTTTTCACACTATTTAACCTTTTCTAAGTGATTTATCACCATTTATCATAATATTATCTGCTGTATTTTGCATTTTTTTTCAGTGAAATCTGATATTTTCTGATAATTTTCTGATCATGTACTTTATCATCATGCTGAGATTAAATTTGAGGGTTATAATATCAAAAACAAGGAAAGCTTAAGAAAAAATGACTCTGACATTCTTCTGTTTTCTTAACCCATAAAGACCCAGTGCTACTTTTGTGTCAGTTCCCAGAGGAATTTTTCTCTATATTTAACCTTTCTTAAGTGATTTATCACTATTTATTGCAATATTATCATCTTTAGTTTGCCTTTTTCAGTGAAAATCCTGTATTTTCCGATATTTAATTCATTGATCATGTACATGTTCATAAAAGCTCAAGTAAAAGTTGAGGGTTATTATATCACAAACAGAGAAAACGGAAGAAAAATTGACTTATTCAGCAAAGATATTAATAAATGAACATAAAAAGAAGTGTCTCCATCCACTGTTATTGATCCAACTCCATGGGTTTTACTGGTGAATTAGTGTTGTTGAAGATGACGGTGTTTCCATGGTAACTACGGAGCCTCTGAACGTCCAAATGGGTCATATCTGATGACCATAAAAAGACTACAAACTGCATTTTACATTAATTATTTACATATCGTCGGCTTCCTGATAAAACCTGCAAAGTGACTTTTTTGGTTGGGAATAAAAACCTGCTATCTCCCCTATTATAGCTTCAAATTTCAGTCTCCTGTGAAAGTTGTTTACATTCCATCATAAGTACCAACATTAAAGGAACTGATATTTTTTGTCATATTTTACAGTTTCCTGTTACATAAACAGTTTTTTGTTTCTCTTGTAAAATTTGCCAAAAGTTACATAGGTTTTATCAGGAAGCCGACGATATATTGATAGGATTAATGGACCAGCATGTGTTAAACTCTTTAGATCAGTGGATGTTTGGGTTTTTATGGGTTAAATTGCAACACCTCAGTCTGACCACTGCTGGGTAGTTCAGACCGGTCATGTATTTGGCTTACACTTTAAGCACAAGATTTTCCAACTCTCACAGGTACTGATTCATCAGAACCTCATACATGGAAACCTTAAGCCCCTCACCGACAATCCTCCACTTGACGCAGTCTGCTCTTAGCTGTAAGTCCAAATACCCCAGCTGCTGCGCTGCATGTATGAACCACATGCACACGCAGAGTTCCTCTTTTATGAGACTGCTGTGCTGCATCATTTGGGTAGTCTATTTAGGTCTGCTGCTGGCATTGACTCTAAGCAGGGGCTTAAGAACCAAACTTAGTTGAAAGAAGAAGCCCTGCTGGGGAAAGCGATCGCCTGAGAAAGAAGTGTGACAGCCCAGTCACCTTTTTGTTTTTTTTTTGTTCTGTGTTCAAAGAGAAAGAATCAAGGCAGAAGATACTAGAGCCAGGAGACAATGTTATGGTAGATTTTTTATTGGGATTCAGTCCCAGAAACAAAAGCGGTGCCTCCTATTACAAGGAGAAAACTACAATTTGGATCAGTGCTGTATTAACCCATAAAGACCCAGCAGTTCCCATGTGAATTTTTCTTGATATTTAACCTTTCTTAAGTGAGTAGTATCTCCATTTATGATGATATTATCCTCCTTATTTTGTGTTTTTTTCAGCATAAATCATGTATTTTGCTATATTTGATTTACTGATTAGGTAGATGTCCATAAAAGCTCAGATTAAAGTTGAAGGTTATTATATCAGAAATAGAGAAAACTGAAGAACAAGTGACTTTTTCAGCAAATATATCATTAACTGAACAAAAACCCAGTGTTTCCAACCACTGTCACTGATCCAATTCCATGGGTTTTACTGGTGAAACAATGTTGTAGAAGATGACAGTGTTTCCACGGTAACTACGGAGCCTCTGAACGTCCAAATGGGTCACATCTGATGACCATGAAATGATGACAAAGTGTATTTTACACCAATTATTTACATGTATTGATAGGATTCGTGGATATACAGGTATTAAACAGTTCAGATCAGTAGATGGTTTTGTTTGGATCTTTATGGGTTAATGTTGAAAAGCAGAACATGATGTGCAGCTGGAGAAAAGTACTTATTGGTGACACCATAGGAAAGTTGAGAAAAATCCTCACTTTTTTCACTTCATCTGTGGTTAATTTAGTAATTATATTACATGCTGAATCGTTTGTAATGATGCAAACTTGTAACATGTACAGCTAGTTTTAAGGAGTGAAAAACAGGCAAAAATAAATCTGTGACAGTAGCTGGAGACTTGGATTCTTTGCCGAACACATGCTTCCAATGCAAACATTATCCGTCAAACACACTGGCTTCTTTGTTCAAAAAAGCATTTTTTCATCTATTCATGTTCCCCAAGGTCTAGTTGCTTGATTTCACAATCTAAAACTACAACCACATTGAGAAGAATATCATTTTTCAATGCACAGTAGCGTTGAAGATCAATGACATTTTCAGTGCAATATGAGTGGTTTGCACACTAGAACAAGTGAATGACTATGAATTTACTTGCCAATGCAGCAAACTTAGCATCCACACCTTGACCATGACCAGACAGAGCTGTCAAAAACAGTCAGTTACCTTTAAATTATTTTGTGTCAACTTGAGAAGGTTTTTTTTTTATTATTTACCTGATATTGTGCAGGCTGTCCTAAGCTGATAAAAGCTTAACCCTGTCACACAGGAATTATTATACAACTGAATGTCATTATTTCTCCACAAAAAATACTTCAATATGAATAAATATGTTTTTTAACATAATATCCAAAAGTGTCTTTCCATAAAACTAAAATATGAATGATTTTGGAAAACGTATTATAATATGTAACCATGGTGGACATAATTAATCAAACAATCAGTTTAGTAATTTTGGTTTTGTATATATATGTATAATTAGGAGTAGTTATTGTAAATATTATGCTTTTACATGAAGTTTCAGTGGCACCACGCATGAAAGGGTTAATTTTAAATCTATTTAAGAACTCAAGTAAAAATCCTGTTTACTAATAAGGTAATGTACTGTATTATGGTATGATTAACATTATGTTTAGTGGTGACCATTGGTGTCAAATCATTTGTTTCCAATGAAATGGTAGCAAGAATTGTTAAATTCCCATTAAATACTTAATACAGTGCTTTTCCATGTCAATAAATTCTTGTTATGTGTTACTGTTTGTTTCATTCATTTTCTGAATCACTTAATCCTTGGGAGGTCATCAGGGATGCTAGAGCCTATCCCACCTGCCAAATAAGGCAGTGAACACCCTGAACACACCACCAGCTCATCATAGGGCTGTCTACACCGGTGGTTCCCAACCTTTTTTGGCTCATGACCCCATTTTAACATCACAAATTTCTGGCAACCCCAGACATTTAAAACTGAGCCTTTTTTTTGGCAAAAATTCATTTGTTTTTGATCATGTAATACTTTGTTTTATTTTGTTGCAAATAAATATTCATTTTAGTTGATATTTAGTCTATATAATGTATACTATTATGGATGGAGGCAGAAAAGCCAGGTGTAGATTACTGCACAAAATGAGAATTTTATTTTCCTTGGTCAGGATATGTACAGTCAGTCCAGCTTGGATTTACAAGGCTGACAATTAATACTGAACAAACAAGAACTCAAACTATGAATTATGAAAGAGCTGCAGCATCTGAAACTGACCACAATGAACATTTGAAAGATAAACAGTACCACAGTGCTTCAGTTTCAGCTTCACAGTTTGTCACGTCTTTTATGGATTGGGATTGTCCCTGCCAACTCACCATATATTTTTATTGGTAAGTTTTCTTTTGTTATTTTTATCAATTACTAGACATTTCAGGCAACCCCATTTGAATTCCAGGTGACCCCATGTGGGGTCCCAACCTCAAGGTTGAAAAACACTGGTCTATAGAATCTAACAACCATTCACATCTACAGGTAATTTAGATAGATCAATTAACATGTTGGCATGTTTATCCAAACAGCAGACAAGAGTTAGGCCATGGCCACATGGCCATTTACAATCCAACATTCTGCTTATGGGAGATTCAACACTAATTTAACCATTAAATAGTCACAAATTAATATTCAGAACATTTTACATTAACACAGTATTTAAACTGGCTAACTAAATTGGGACCAGGGTTACATATGTTTTCTCTGGATGTCACAACAATGCTTTTTTCTCCTTTGTGAATGAAGGACAATCTTGTACATGTATCAGTCAGGCTGCCCTTGCAATTTTGTTCAAAGAAAACAAAGGCACTTGTGAAGTTGCAAAATTTTTATGGCTTTGGCTCTCCACGTTTGTCTCCATTTGTCTACTAGTCACATCAGGTTCTTGCTAATGATCAGAGACCATTTTAAGCCCCTAAGCCATGCAGCCGCTTCTTAAGTTCCCACCTTTCTCTCCTATTGCTGACACAGACTGCGATGGTTAAGGGTGGGATTCAAATCCTGCCGAAACATGGAGAAGGTGATAATGGGTTCTGGACAGGGGTCATGGAACCCTCTGGAGGCACTGGCAGCTGTTCCGCTTACGTGTTCATCCTGTCAGACCCAGTTGGCTTAGCTGTGTTGACAACAAAGAGGACAGGAGAGACATCCGTCTTATGTTAGAAAGGTGTCAGTTGAACTGACGTTTATGACGATCACGGTAAAGGACAATGTAGATGCTAGTCACTCTTGAGCTAAATATGATCATTTATAGGGTGGGAAACCTGGACGTGAAAGGAAGTACTAAAATGAACTGACGTTAAACTCCAAAATATAGGAATCGTAAACACTAGGTGCATGAGATGAGTGTTGAAGGATTTACATTTAGCGATAAAAACAACCTCATATTCCGTGAACACGATGACATTACAGAGAACATGGAGACGTTCTACTTTCCCTTTTCTTAAATGTACTGAAAGAAAAGAACATTTCTTGCATGTTTAAAGCTCATGACAGTAGAACTGTCTTTTTCTTTTGAAGCTGACCTTTGGTGGTCTACGGGGTAAAAAAAAAAAAAAAAAAAATTCTAACAACATTTGGTAAATGAATATCAGCGCTTTGTTGAAAGGCAGACAAAGAAAGAAGTGCCAAGGTTCTGGAATGTAGAAACTGAGTCGACACCAGCTTGGAGCTAATGTGAGATTTCGCACAATGTGACTTTGTTGTGCAATAATATAACCTTTTTCCCTTCATACGCATTGATTTTTATCACTGGATTGGAAAGGATTTGGTTATTGAATCCGGATTTTGTAAAAGACAAAAGAGGTTTATGTCCCCAGTACAATCGTAGTTTCACTCTGAAGCAATCAATTACTTAAATGACTACCACTGTGCCCCTGAGATAAATTGTACAATGATTCAGCCAAAAACATTTTTAAAAAGAGGAGTTTGGCTCTTTACAAGGGGTAACCACAACCAGATGGGCTGTATCAAAGTAATGTTATGCAAAAGCACCGGCACGGAATTGCCTAACAACCAGTTGTTTGCCTCTGGCACCAAGACACCGCTCACTTAAAACGACTTCTTCAAATCTGAACACAAAAATTGCCAACTTCCCTGTAGCAAGTACACATATATCGCGAGATTTACAACAGTTAATATATATGAAAGAGCTTTATTACAGCTAAATATCCTGGAAACTCAAGCGTGTTTTTATGTGCTATGTGTACCCTCAGAAGAAATCAGCCCTGGGGGATTGAAGTGCATGTTGAAGCTGTGTGCTTTCAGACATGTTAGCAAGGAGACGGACAGCTCTAACAGGTGTGGAGGATAAAGTAGGGCCAGTATGAACTCTTTTATCCCGGCACAGAGGGAAAAAGTGGTGTCAGAGGGATTGCCTAAAATAACCTGCCTGGAGTCTGGACCGTGGTGATATGATGCAGGGCTAATCGGCAGGAGAGATGGATGTGCAGGGGCTGTAGGGCAAAATGTAGGCGCAAACCCTGGGCCACTTCCAACCAAGACGGGGTCACAGCAAAGGACAGCAGGCGGATTTCAATCTACTACATTTCTGATTTAAGGTAGAGCCATTTTTAATCAGCTGACCTGAGAATCAGTAAACTTAAAAGCTAAACACCCTCCAGGTCACCCAGGACCCATCAAAGGGTCAGGACTATGTTTAGGTTATGTTTCAGGTTCAGTCCAATGCATTTGTTTTTCCTTTACAGTACTTCTGCTACAGGCTTTAGCTTAGCTCGCTGCAAATACTCTAGGGCACAGGTGTCAAATATACAGCTCACAGGCCAAAACCGACCCCCACCAAAGGGTCCAATCTGGCCCGTGGGATGAATGTGTGAAATGCAAAAATTACATTAGTCGCTTTTCCACTGACACTCAAATTGCGTGAATATAACTTCCACATAAAAATTTACCTAATGGAAAAATGACAATTTCGCCAAAACTCTTGTTTTTTGATTGGCAAGAGGTGGCTTTTTCAGGCGTAGCGCAACTGGTATAGCACGCAAAACTGCAATGGAAAGACCTTTTTCAGCAACTAGAGTCACGTGAATAAAAAAAAAAAAAAAATGTTGATGGATGTTACAACAATCGAAGAAGAAGATTTTTAAAAGAAACATGTCGTGGTATGTGTGGAGACACCAGGAAACTGAATCATTTTTTAATTTAGTATGAGATAGAGGGGTAATGTATAATAATAATGAATATATCTGTAAATCAACACGATATTTACATTCGTTGCCATGTTTATGGAATGACTTCTCGTGTCATTTCGCGATAATAAATAAACAAATCATCACATTTGGGATATAATGGAAAAAAAAACACTTCTGTTTTTTGACATTTTGTAAATATCGGTAAAGTTTTGCAATGATGTCCAATGGAAAAACAACTAATGAAGATATTAACAATCAATGGTATTAAAATAATTTTAGTTTAAGCTCCACATACAGGCCAGTGTGACCTCTAGTGGGTCAGACCAGTTAAATACAATCATAATAAACCATAAATAAGGACAACTCCAAATTTTTCTTTTTGTTTCAGTGGAAAAAAAGTAAAATTTCATGAAAATGTTTACATTTACAAACTATCCTTTCAGAAAAAATGAACCAATATGAACAACTTGAAATGTCTTAAGAGAAGTGAATAGAATTTTAATAATATTTTGCCTGTTACTAAATGTTTTGTGTATTTGTAGATCCACTGTGATCTGTAAATTGTAATGGACATGTGTAAATGACAAACAGAAATAATATGATTAAAGCTGCACTTATTTTTCTTAAGACATCTCAGGTTGTTCATGTTATTCACATTTTTGACCCATAAAGACCCAAATAACCACTGGCAACCCAACCTAACTACTGATCTAAACTGTTTAATACCTGTTGACCTACTAATTACATCAATACATGTAAATAATTGTTGTAAAATGCAGTTATTCGTCTTTTCATGGTCATCAGATATGACCTATTTGGACGTTCAGAGGCTCTACAGTGAACGTGGAAACACCGTCATCTTCTACAACATTGATTCACCAGTAAAACCCATGGAGTTGGATCAATGACAGTGGATGGACACACTGGGTTTATATTCAGTTAATGATATATTTGACTTAAAAAGTCACTTTTTCTTCCATTTTCTCTGTTCTGATATAATAACCTTTGAATTTACGCTGAGCTTTTATGAACACGTACATGATCACTGAATTTAATATAGGAAAATACCTGATTTATGTTGAAAAAACTCAAACTAAAGAGGATAATATTACAATAAATGGTGATAAATCACTTAAGAAAAGTTTAATATAGGGAAAAATTAATTTGACCACTATTATAATTCTCCTTCATTCCACTATCTCAGTGTTATTGCAGATTTAGAAAATCCTCCATGCTATGTTAAAGAAAAACAACCTCTGAGAGGCAACTACGCCCTGAAAATAGCAAACTTTATTTCATGTGCTCATTTGTTTTTTAAGGATTTAATCATGTTAATGCCACAAATTGCTGTACTAAACACTTTGCTTATGATGTTTTTTTGCAAATGCACTATTGCAGCATCCTGTTCTTAGAACTACCTAAGCACTAGCCAAACAACCCAGAAAACTGGCTCTGGCATTGTGCTAACAAAGTGTAGCTAGACTAATCCTAATAATATATTCTTAAGTGAAGGTTCCATGAAAAGGATGATAAAAGGTAAAGTAAATGTTTTACTGGGCAGTCGTGTAATAAAACAATAGTCTCATTAATGTTTTCTTTTAGAAGCACTGAAGGAAATAGCACAGGACTGAGACATGACTCAAAATGTTTCCCAGATCAAGAGGCCTAATTATACTTTATTGTCCTTTTAAGTAAATAACTCCAGATATGGGCATTGGCTGTGGTCTACACACTCCCCAGCTTTTTGGATCTACATTTAAGTTAGCGCTGGCACACACTTTCTGCAGAGAAAACTAATATGTCTGTTGAGTGCCTGCTCACGCCATCATCACAGGTCTACTAAACACAAACACACCACTTCCTACATTATCTCCTCTGCATCATCTTTTCTGCTCTCCACTTTGTCTATATTATCACATCTTTCTAAACACTACTGTGTACATTTACTGGTTGTCACACATGAACTAAATGAGCTATCAGAGGAACTTGGTTTGTAATATGTAGCCTTTTAAGGGTGTGAAGTTTTTTGATGCAAGTATACACTGATATGTGCTGTTAAAACCCTGCCTATTACAGTTAAATCTAGATGTTGTCAGCAACAAGTGCAAAGAAAAAACAAGTATATGCATGAGCAGAGTTCGAAAAAGGTCATATTTTCTGTTGTAAAAGGGAACCCGGGATACATTACTGCGGACAAGAAATTTTACAGATAAGTGTCATGTGTTTAAGATGAAGCTTCTGCAGCAGCCTTTCATAAAACGGCACTTAAGGATATTATCACCCTGTAAAAGCTGTCTGGTCGATGCTAAGATTTAAAGAGACGATTAGGGGCAAAGATGGCCAAATGCAACAGGATGTCCTTGCTTCAGCTGCGGATATACAGATAGATAGGATATGCTTTAGGAGGCTCTTTTGTCTGGGATGTGGTTTTTCTGACTTAATAATAT
Source organism: Sphaeramia orbicularis (assembly GCF_902148855.1). Lineage (NCBI taxonomy): Eukaryota > Metazoa > Chordata > Actinopteri > Kurtiformes > Apogonidae > Sphaeramia > Sphaeramia orbicularis. Next base: position 41,160,795 of record NC_043972.1, on the reverse strand, counting down.
TTAAAAACATTATTCCTGTTGGGTTTTACAGATGTGCATGAATGTGACAGGATATTTTAATTCTGTTATCGAGGTGATTTATTCCACTGTGACAGACACGTGCCTCTGCGGTGGGGACTTAATGTTTTTCTCTGTACAACAAACATACCAACTGCCTTTTTTCAAGCAGGAAACACTTATGTGCTAAAAGGAACTCTTATCTCCTGTACTGGAAGGACTGATGTCGCAATAACAGACTGTAGACAGAACTGAAAACACAGCTTTCATAATAACAGTATTAATGGGACTTTTGACCCGTTTGAGTAATAATTCTACACACAGTATTAGGGAGTGGGTGATCTGGCCTGAGGAACATACATTATGTGGTGAAATCACATTTTTTGTTACCTTTTGTAAAATGCAAACTAGATATGACCAGGAGGGCTTTGCAAAGGTTATGGCTTATTTTTGCCTAAACCATGCATGTGCATAATTTTAAGCAGTTTTATTGCAATTGTGTGACTGAAAATTAGTGCTTTCAAATTATTGCAATTTTTAATCAGATTAATGAAATAGTTGCTGTGGATTCATTTCAGTTAATCACAATTAACCCTTTCATGCATACTGGTCACTACAGTAGACAGTTATTCTCCAGCTGTTCTCTTTTATATTCATTGATTTTGTTGTTTTAGTTCCATATCAGCCAACACAGTGGACACATATGCATCATCCCAAACACTGCAATTCATACCATTACTGTAACTTTGTTGTTCTAGATAAAACTTTGCTGTTCTACATAAACCTAATCTGCAGTAACATGTTTGAGTGTAAATCAATTAATTAATTAATTAATTAATTATTAGGCTATTGGACCGTAATCAACAGTTTTCTTGAACTAAAAGTGTTTTTATTGTTTTGGGTTTTTTTTGGCATATTATCTCCATTAATTGAGTAACAACTAGTATTAGAGTATGTTAAAATGTGAGAAAATGGCATTAGCTACATTAAAAATGTTTTTATTTCATATTTTGCACATAGTTTATCACTTTCTGATGATGGGTTTTAAATAAATGTTTCTTTGCTTCAAAAATTAAATGCATGGTGTCCAGCTGAGTGGACATTTTTGTAACTCCATGAAAAACAGGGTCATAAAAAAATTCAACTGAATTATTTTTTTCATGCCTAAAGAGGAAAAAAAATCACTCAAGAAAAAAATATTGACTAACGTTCTCATAATTGATGCATGAAAGGGTTAAAGATCATTCATTTTTTATTCTGTATTAATGGCGTTTCATTTTGCATGAGCAAACAGACTCAAGAAAGAAGGGAATATATCTGCACTTTGCGTGTTTATTAAACACCTTCAACAGTTTCAACAAAACAACCTGAAACAACTGTTCCGTCTTGGGTCTCATATTTCCATCCATAGGGCCGACGTGTTGTTCAATGTCTTCCATCTTTATGGGCTGGTTCTGCTGCCTGTCACTACCAGATCAATTGCCCATTTGTTCATGCACAACGTTACTCGGACAAGCTGCCTGAAATGCGTTGGCAGAGACGTTCAGAGTCATTCTGTGCTGCAGATGGGTTAATTGCATTAAAATTTTTAATCCGATTAATCATGATGATGGATTAATCCATGTTAATACGTTAATTTTGACAGCCTTTCTTAAAATATGATATCAGTAAAACCAGTGTAGATACCTCCAACTCACCAAGTTACTGTTTAGAACTGATTTGTCTTCATGTCACTTCACAGAGAATCATTTGCTCCTTCAGTTTGGCCTTTTCCCCACTTTCTGTGCTCGTCATCTGTCATTTTTAGCTGATTCAGTTCTGCAAAAAGTTGGTGGGAAATTATCTGAAATGACAGAAGGAAAAAAATCTCATACAAACTCCTGTGACTTCAAGTGGATTACCCAAAGTTTTAGTGGGAACTGACTTTAGAAACCCACTATAAACAGCCCCAAATGCACTCATAAGCAAAATTAACCCATAAAGGCTCAGTACTACTTTTGTGACAGATCCCAAATGATTTTTTTTAAACTAGATTTAACCCTTCTTGAGTGATTTATCTCCATTTATCACAATACTATCCTCTCCATTTTGCATTTTTTTTCTCAGTGAAAATAAGGTATTTTCTGATATTTAATTACTGATAATGTACTTTAATCATCATGGTGGGATTACATTTGAGGGTTATTATACCAAAAACAGAGACAACTTATGAAAAAAGGGACTTTCTCAGTAAAGTATATCATGTCCATTCACTATCATTGATCCAATTCCATGGGTTTTACTGGTAAATCAATGTTGTAGAAGATGACAGTGTTTCCACGTTCACTACGGAGCTTCTGAACATCCAAATGGGTCATATCTGATGACCATGAAAAAATGACAAACTGCATTTTACACCAATTATTCACATGGATTGATTGGATTAATGGATCAACAGTGACTTACCTTTTACATCAGTAAATGATTTTGGTCACTGGTGGATATTTGGGCCTTTATAGGTTAATACCACATGTAACTCATGATTAAGACATAAAATATTGATCCGCAGCCTGTTAAAAATTAAAATACTGAAAGCTTGTACAGTGTTGATAACATTACTTAATTTATTAAGCAATCTGTTTCCTCTGAAAAGCAGTTCATATGCCAAATTAAGCTCATCCACGATATACTCATCCTTATAAAGACCAATTGTAATGTCCAGCAGCTATGAGCCTCTAATAGTGAGAGAAGAGAATGCTAAATGGATCTACTGTTTCCAGTTACTTCATGAGATACAACTGCAGCCTATTAGGAGCTTTGTTTTCATTCCCAGTGAGTCCTGCTTACATCTGTTCTGATTAAACTTGGTAGGCACATTCAAAACAGAATTAGCACTGGTTTACATGATTTCATAACAAATGATTATATACAAAGTGATTTGGTAACTGGGAGGATATGATTTTGAAGTCTGTAAAAAAGGTTTCATTAAATTGGGTGAAGTAGATATAGTTTTAGATTGAATGTATTCATTTTGTGTGAAATATGTGTTACATACTAAACCTCAGACTTATGAGATGCATGCATGAAAATAACAAAGTAATAATAAAGACATAAATGATCACTTCCTACAGACTACACTGATATCAACTGATTGACTTGGAACATTTCAAATTAAAAAGCTTAACACCCAGAAACCTAAACAGCCCCCAGCGACCAAAAGCACCTACTGATGTAAAATATTTAATAAGTTTTGATCTGCTAATCTTATTGATACACAAAAATAATTCAGGTAAAAGGCAGTTTCTCAGCTTGTCACTGGCAGATATGACCCATTTGGACATGCAGAGACTCCACAATGAATTTGGAACCAATCAATAAAGTCCATATAGTTTGATAAATGGCAGTGGTTATAGACTCTTGTCTCTATGTTAGGTTTGTCTGTTTTGCTGAAAAAGACACATTTTCTTTAGTTTTCTCTGTTTTGATAAAATATTTGATAAAAGCTTTCTGGACATTACTTGATCAGTAAATTACATCTACAAACTATATGATTTTTACTGATAAATGCAAAATGCAGAGAATATTTTTTTAAATAAATGGTAATAAATGTAGAGAAAGGAATTTAATTTAAATGAATTAATTAATTAAATAACCTTTTTTAATAATTGGTTAAATAAAGGCTAAATTAAAAAAAAAAAAAAAAGAAAGAAAGAAAGACAGAAAGAAAAATTGGCAGTCACTCCAAAAGTAAGCTGGGCAAAAACCATGCAATTAACCCTCAAAGACCTACAGAGCATCTACTGACCAAAAAAAAGAAAGAAAAAAAGAAAAATTTGAACCATTAATATACTGAAATAATTCAGATAAAATACAATTTTTCAAATTTTCATTGTCATCATATATAACCCATCTGGCTGTTCAGAGACTCTATAGTGAAACACTGTCATGTTCTGCAACACTGATTCACCAATATGACAGTGGTTGTATACACTTACTCTTATGGTCGGTTAATGTTGATATTTTGCTGAAAATGTCACTTTCTTCGTTTTTTTCTGTTTTGATATAATAATCTATACATTTATACTGAGCCGTTAGGAACATCTACATGATCAATAAATAAAATACAGGAAAATACTTTGCTTTCAATGAAAAAAAAAAGCAAAATGCAGAGAATAATTTGTATTAAATGGTGACAAAGCTAAAGTTAAAGGTAAAAAGTTAAATGCGAAGGAGAAAAAAATGATTTTAAAGACTGAAATAAGGCCTGTTTTCTTGATAGAACGGCGCTACTGGCAAAATAATAGTAATAAAAAAAAATAAATTTAATTTTCATTCATTCATTTATTTATTTAATTCATAGATGTACATTTCATCAACAGACATTCAGTAATCATCTGGTGAACAAACACGTACACACTCATCCTCCAAAAGGAGCAGCGTGAAGAAAATCTTATACTTCCTGCCCCTAAACAATAATAGCCTTAATGGTTAGCGATACACATCTAGCTATAAAGCCATACTGTATAAAGTCAGACAAACCAAACAAAACACATCTAAAGATGATACAAAATTAATATAAAACCAAGGCAAAAATACATATCCCTGAAGTACAAAGCAAACAAAACAGGTAAATGTACACCTGACGAAATTATACAAAACAATTACGAAACCAGACCAAAATAAGTAGCCTAAATAAATGTCACAAGATGCAAAACAGATACGAAGCAAAATGTAAAAACTTATAACTGTTCATATAATCTCATTGTTCTGTCTTTATATACTTTTTTCAGTTGGAATATGTTTTTACAGTAAAAAAAAAAAAAAAAAAAAGTGACTCTTGAAAAGTCATTTTTTCCATTAAAAATAAATATAGCACACACTTTAGCCACATTAGCTAAACGTGCTTTTTGACAATGGAGCAAAAAGGAGAAGAAAAAGTCTGACTTCTATTCCCCTTTAACAACCTCCCACCTCAACACAATGCTACATTGTACATGTTATTGTGTGGACAGTTCTCTTGGGAAGTAGAGTTACAAAAGTGATTTTTTTTTTTTTTTTTATTAATGTTTTTTTTAGTTATTATCAGCTGTCGAGTCCATTGTAGTGACGTCACGGGTGGGCGGACCCTTTGTCCTCGTGCATGTCGTCAGGCTGCTGCCGCCGTTCACTTCCATGGAAGCGGAGGTGTGTTCTGCCGCAGACGGAAGGAAAGGCCAAGCAGAGCACACACACCCCTGTCTGTCTGTCTGTGGACTCCACACTCCGGCACACACACACACACACACACACAGTGACACGAGTGTTTAGACACAGCAGCTTCTACGGAGGCGCACGACACGAAGAGGACTTGACTTTAAGTGATTTCTGCGGCATTACTGCGTGAATGTGACGCAACCACACTGAACTCCAGCACCGACCGGTAAGTTTTACTTTAAAGATTTATCTGTATTTTGCGCATTAATGGAGAAAAAACGTACAGAAGTGTATATTTAAATATCAAAGACGTGGAAATTTTTATAACATTATGCTACAAGTCAAATAAATGTGACTAGTTTAGCAAAAGGGGTTCACGTTATAGTAGTAATAACTGGCTGCGGAAAAACTAATTTGGTGCAAAGTCAAGTGACAAAAATTAATAGTAATAACAAGACAGTGGCGTTATTACTTGTTAAACTCAGCGGTAATATTCACATGCCGTCTTTTAGTTAAAACTTTCAGATAAATGTACGTCTTCTTTTTTTTTTCTGTTAACTTTTCTTTTAACTCTTGCCAACTTGACGCATCATGATGCGCATCTCTGGTGGATGCTCTATCGATCCCACGCAGGACATGACCCACTACTTCCACAGAGGAGGATTCTCCTTAAAAATCACTACAGAGAGCAGCGAAATTAACTAAAATGACAATATTTACAGTTTTTGGGGTGCTATCTGTTCCTGTTTTTTCTACACTCTGTAAACTGTGTTAATAAATAGTTAATATATATTTTTAGATTGAAAATCATAACACTGGCTTAACCACCACCCATGACATTATCAATAAAGTTCAGTCTAATCTAATTTAATCTAATAAAGTTGTAATAAATGTAGACAAAATGCTGTAATAGGCTGATATTATGTGTAAATGAATGCAGTTTTTAGTGATACTGCTCTGTGGAGTTTCCGGGGGGGGGGGGGCACCTCTAACCCAATCCCAAATCCCACAACCATACAATCCCCCTCACCGCAACCACTGCACCTAACACCACAGAAACCATGGGAAACCCCTATTTTATAGAAACATAAAGTTATATTAATGAATGCACAGGCAGTATCTGTGAAGTAAAAGCAAAGTAATTTGCTAAAAGCTCAGCAACAATAGTTACCTAACATTTATCTTAAACTTTGTTCTTTAGTTTAGTAGGCTCCAGTGTGTATCCTCAGCCCACCCTAGGGTTTAAGGAAGGCCTCAGCATAATGAGCAGTTTAATTTAACCAGTGGCATGACTGCTGTTTTTAGTGGTCAGCCCAATGACAGAATGCCTGTTGTGATTGCAGGTTTTGCAGACTTGTCACCCCACCTACTGTAAACAGTTGCAATCTTGAACAAGAAGTCAGTTATAGAGCAACAGTATTGTCTATTAAACACACAAGTTTCTTGTAAATGCTCATCCAACTGGGCTTTGTGGTTTAATGTGTCTATTTCTGTACGCACACTGAAAATTCCACTGAAAACAATATCTTGGATCCTGTTTCTCTGCAGGAACTTGGTTTGAGGTCAATCCTCTTTAACAAATATGACTTATATGAAAAGTACACACTAAACGGGTGTGTCTGTGTTGAGGTATGTTGGCATAGAGTTCAGAAAAACACATTAGTTTTATTTTCATTTTTGTCTGTGCCATCTTTACTATTAAGCAATGAATCATAGTCAAGTCATTGTATTTCCTTTCACAGAAGATGAAAATATTCTGGTTATACAACATATTTTAAATAACAAGAAGCAGTTGCAGAAGTAGTTGTATCTTATGTAGATCACAAACACACAACTGACAACAGCAACAATGTAGTTGCTTTTAGAGATACACAACTATTTGCCCTTATTTGCCAGGCTGTTCCCAAGTGACCAGAATAAAAAGGACCTGTAGAACCTGAATTTCCTCTTGTATACAGCAGAGTTCCCCAAATGTGGCATTGACAGACAGCTGTGAACGTGCAGTGTGGAGATGCCGCCGGTCAAACTCTGCTGTGTGCCGTTTTAAGGGCAACGTGTAGCCTTAATTTTACAATATGGAAACCAATCCATGGTACTTACTAGTAATCATTATTGAACAGAAATGAATGATTAACAGCAGTACTTTTGGTTCTTTCCAAAATAGACTGAAACTAAACTGTTTTCGATACCAGACAATCTGCTGTAACTGACATTGTGTGAGCTTGTGGCAGAGTTTAGTGCCAAAAAGAATGCTGTTCCCGTCTGTCACTGCAGGTGATTAACAAATAAGAACGATACTGAAAACCACTACATGACATCTTAGTTTTTCGTTTCTCACAGGTACAAAGGCTCCCAAACGCAGCTAATGCTCACTCAGACGTGTAATTTGGCGTTGTTTTTTCCAGTTCTTTGAAGTTTATCTTATCTGAAACAGTGCTGCAGCAGGTTTTTGCGATCTGTTTTCACCCCTGCCATGTGAAGCGTCTTGAGAGAGGGGTGTGCCAAGAGGGACTGCTGCATTTCAATAACACAAGATCGTACCAGTCACAGTTGCTGTGGCTTTTCTGAAATAGGGCTCGGGGGTGTCTCAGGGGCACATATAGATAGACAAATGTGATTCCAGCTGCCACTGTGGCATCCCAGTCTTAATGATAGACCAGTTGATTGAGTGGAGAGTTTCTTCTGATACTCTTTGAGCTACGTATCAAGTTGCCCACCCATTGTTGATCAGTGCTACTTTTGCAGTTACATGAAATAAGCAGGTGATGAGGATTATACAGCTGTCGTTTTGAACTCCATGGGGACTCTTATGTGTGTGTGTATGTGTGTGTGTGTGTGTGTGTGTGTGTGTGTGTGTGTGTGTGTGTGTGTCTGTGTGTGTGCTGTATGCTTGAATTTCCATCTGTGTGAGGACAGTTCTCAGTTTAATTCTTATGTGTTATTAGGACACATCACCCTGTATTTTTGGGTCTTTTTTTTTTTTTTTTTTATAAATGATTGCCGTCTATGAAATGATTCCTTTTCTCTTAAAAATGTGCTTTATCTTCATCTGTGTATTGTTCCTTTTAATATTAGGTTGTTCCTGGTTTTGTCTGTGATTGTAGAAGTGTTATAATACATAAACCAACACACTTTCATGTAGGCTGATATTGTTTTGTGGGCTGTTGTGTTGCATAATCATCTATGCCTCATTTCAGAATCATGCAAATCACTTTATTTAGGGGACATCAAAAAAAATGAGGAAACTCACTTGAATCATTTGGTTGCTTTATAGCAAACACTGGAAAACTAATGTTGGCTATCAACTTTATACAATTTTCCACTGATGAGGGGAAATGGATTCAGTTAAATTAAATGTCCCCATGAGCACTGGAAAGCTGGTGTGTTTGCATTTGTGCGCATGTATGTCAGTAATAGCATTTGTTGTACAGTATGTGCAAATCTAGTAGTTGGTGATTAAAGACCTGGCTCTCCGCAGCCTTTTGAGAGGCTGAAACCCCCGTGATTAGGCTGCCGACCACACAGCATGAGGCTCCCACAGCTGCAGCTGGTTATCAATGGAGTGTTTAGTGTGAGCCAATCAAAACTCATCCTACTGTTCAACTGTACTAATATTCAGATAGGATACAATAAGATGACTAGAGCTCATTAATGTGCCATAACACAGTCAGTACAAAACATATATCCGTATTAAAAAAAAAAAAAAAAAATTCTCAGCACACTCTTACATGTTGTTAGCCTCATAGCATAATTCTTAATTCAATAAGTCATATTTTTGGCCAAATTCTGATATCCACATAACTTTACTCTCCTAACACTGCTGCTTCATTTTTCATCATTGGCTATGACCTGAAAAAAATATGACTTATGATTTAAGCTATAAGGCCAACGATGTGCATATACAGGCATACACATGTAAACAGAACATAATACAAGTCTTAATGCAATATTTATTTACATCTAAGAAACTTAAGCTTGTTGTGGCTGTTTTGTATACAGTTTCAGTTTAAACCCTTAGAAAAGTTTCAGGGAAACTATTTTCAGCCACATGAAAATGTCTGAAACACAGATGCGCCTGGTAAAACTGTTTTTACAGCTATCACAACAATTTCAGAATAATCCACTTCAATTAAACCCTGAAGAATTGCACACAAAGCCGGTGTAGGCCTACATTTAATGCACAGAGTGAAGAACATAAGAAAAGATTTTGTCACAATTTATTTGTTTTAGTGTATAGCTACCACATGTGTAAAGAGGCACATCTGAATGCCATTCTCGCAAAATGAGCAGAGCAGGTTAAATTGACAGTGTGTTGAAGCTGGACCTTCAGGAAATTATTCTCTGAAAGCCAAAAGCAACAAGCCGCTGGGGAACGAGGAGAGTGGGAAGTTCATAGAGCATGAGGAGGAGGCGGGGGGAGAACAGATCCATTTCAAGTGCTCTCCAAAATAGTAGCAAGCATACACACTGGGACCACCAGTGATAGCGTGCACTGGTTTTTGAAAATCCCTGTCATCAATTTCCTCCTTCTTAAGTCCCTGAAGAGGACTCTCATAATGAAAGATCAATTATTTGATCCCTGGTATTTACTGTACTCCAACGATCATATGTCGCTGATAATGCTGTGGACCTTGGACTGAACGCTCCTACTATATAAGCCTATTAATCATGTTGGGAGTATACAGGGAGAGCCCTGGAGGAGTCAAGAAAAAAAAGAAAACATATGAAGTTGAAGTATATGAAAGGCTGATGCAAGCAATTTATAGTCAGCAGATCCACAGCAGATCATTAACGACGAGAAAATGTACAACTTGCAGAGGATGTTAATGCTTGTCCTATTAATCTAATGAGCTGATAGCAAGTTTAAGCATTAACCTCAGAACACCTAGCAGCTACATCGTATTTACTTAACTAGTCCGCTGAGCTGAAGTCTGTTGTAATAGACAAACACATGTAATAGACTTTCACTACTTCTTCAAAATAACTTTCTCTAATGTCGCTAACACTGTGAGGTGGAGGTCACAGTTTTTAACCACATAAGATTAAGTGCAAGGGTGGGGTGGCAAATTAGCGAGGTTCATCGTATGTGTGGAAATAATTAGGAGAAGTGCAGACGTCTAAAATAACTTGTATGAAAGAAAAAAAAAAAACCACTGAACATCCTGGTTTTCTTTTTTTCCCGCATTCTTTGATAACTTCCTTTATAGAGTTGCAATATTTGGGTCATCTGTAATTAACTGAAATCATAATCGTTCCTTTTAGTTGTATTAGTCATTCTTGGTAGACTCAATGTTTAAGTGGTCAGATGACTGACATAAGACTGCCCTCTATGCAAATGATCAGCGACTAAATAAAACTGGTTCTGTTTGGATGCCTTGCACTATTAGTGAAAGCCGTTCTTTTTCACAGCTGTTCCATTTCCTCCCTCTACTTTTGACAGTTTGCCGTTGAAGCTCATCATGAATGATTCAACGATCTTGGATATTTACGATTTTTGGCTGAATAATTCTCTCAGCTTTACTTAAATGCGTTTTATTTCATACTAGTGCTACATTCAACTAAAGCTCATTATATTGCAACTGACTGCTTTAAAAGGTGACAAGTAATCATTTAATTTCATGTTTTACATCTGTTTTTTTTCTACATTTTTAACACTACTAATTGGGATCTTCCTCTCTTTTTGTGTGACAGTTTGAGGTGGACTGGCTGCAGTGATGTCCAGATCCACAAAATCAGCCTCTAGGTCTCGGAGCCGCTCAAGGTCCCGATCAAGATCCCGCTCCACCTCTCGCTCCAGAAGTCGATCCAGATCTCGATCTAGGAAGCATCGTTACAGGTAGTTTTATATTTTCATCTGTCCACCGTTCTGAACTGTCTCTTTTTTGTATTTGTGATAAAGATTGTCTAGATTTTGTTTGATTGGTTGAGACAGCCTTGATACATCCAAGTCTGGTTTAGGTTTCACCCACCTAATGCATCTAATGGAAATGAATGTGACCCATTAAAGTTGGATTTCAAGAAAGAAAGAGAACACTATGCTTCATTATAGACACACCAACATTGATGTAGCCTGGGTTTCCATGAAACTGTAGGTGAGTTGTATTACATGCAAACTTTATTTGGTTTATCTAAATAATGCCAACACCCAGGCCTGTGCTCTTTGAAAAACTTCCTGTTGCAGATTTTATGTATTCTACCTGCAGTCCATATTCTGACCCTGACTGCCTATGAACTGATTATATATGTAAAGCACATACAAGTATTAATGGATTTGGTTCACGGCCTCTCTTTCCAGAAGAAACAGGTTGTTTCAGAAAGTGGTCAGTTGTAATTTAACATATTCACTGACATTAGTGTGAATAATACTGAACAATTTGCAATGCGTGAGAATCTGAGTTGTAAGTGGAAATATTTGATCAGACATCTTTATTAGGTGGTTTGTTGCCTTCCCCACAACCCCTGAGTCAGTCTCATTCACTGCTCCGTGTTTTGTCTCCCATTACACAGGCAGCAGGAGGTGCACTGAGCATGCTCAGATGTCTGGAAAGCGCAAAGTCTATTCTCTCAGTGCATTTTGAAATTTTTCCTATTGAGCAAACGGTTACATTTTTATAAATATTTAAAATTCATCATAATTCAGATGTGTCAGGGGTTTAATGTAAATTCCCTGTTATTGTTGACATGTTTAAAAAGTGTTTCTTTGCTCGGACACTTCGCACACAGTTTCTGTCGGAATGACTGTGGCATTGCAATACATTTGGCAGGCTGCTGTGTTTCCTGCGGTGTTGCAGTGACATGCATTGTAATTAGCATAAAGATACATATAAAGAAAAAAATGGAGGAAATCTAGTGGTTTACGCTTCCTGAACCCATCTTACCTCTATGCAAATGTGTCTGTGGTCACTGTAGTCTTAACATGGTTGAATGCACATATTTGCACAAGTTATATAGTGTATAGAGGTTCATTCTCAGACAAATAAGAAAACCAGCTGCTGCACCAGAAATCATTTCTACTACAACAGCTTCTCAAATTCAAAGAGAAACTGAATAGCCTACTATTCTTTCTTTTTTTTAATTTTTTAATTTTTTTACAAAAATATGGTTTGTGCTCTTCTTAGTGACTAATCATGATCAAGAAGAAAAGCTACAGTTCTGCATCTTGCTCTTAGACTTGTTGCCCAGCGCATACAAACGGCAAACATAGAGTCAAAGGAATTGAGTAATTTTTTTCCCCCCTCAAATGTTCCATGTGACTCTGCTCCACTGGAGCTGGCCAGAGCAGATGCAGTATCTGTAGCTCGCTCTGTCAGTGTGCAGTGCTGCTCAGAGCGCTGCCTGCTTTACTCATTCTATTCCAATGACAAAACAAACTGGGTGAGTGGCTTGGTCTTTGTTAACTGTTAAATGGTTCAATAGTGCATGCAGTGTGGACTACTTTACTGTTTATAATAATTTAAGCTTTGTAATATGTTTTTACCAATGTCTGTATTTCAATCTTATAATGCCAGCAACTGCCTCAATATTTAACGTAATTTTACAATAGACAATATTTAGTTATTTTAATAAATTACCAGTTGTAGGACTTTTTAAAATATGGAGTTGGTAACTAGCGTAATGTCTACACTACATTCAGATAGACTTGTTGTCCA